>NW_026895682.1:0-175199 GCF_033153095.1 Gastrolobium bilobum | reverse complement strand
TATTCACAAACCCTAACTCATGCAAATTTCTAGGAATCATGAGGTTCAAGGGTTAGAATCTTACCACCAATGGTCACACAACCAAGGATTGATGGCTCCTAAGAAGCTTCAATGGAGGTAGAAACTCTCAAAACCCCAATTTTCACCAAAGGGCCGAATTTTGAGAGGTAATATCTTCTCCACAATGCTCCCCACTCAAAACAAAGCAAGGATTATGAAAGAGGGCGAGATTCTAAGCGATTTAGGCTTTTGAATTTAACATAGGTTAAGTGGCTCTAAGCGGGTATTGGTTCGTCTATCTATTTAACTCCAATAATTACCAAACTTTACCCAAAAGTCTGGAATATTATTCTAGGAATATTACTATTTTTATTTTTATATTTTGGGTACTTTTGACAGTACCCATTTATACCCCTTAATTTTCACTGAGTACACTTTTTAACTCCAAAGTGACTCAGATTCATTTTATTAAGCCTCATACTTAATTTCACCCAGTAAAACATGTTTAATTAATTAATTACACTTGATTTCCTAATTAATTAATATGGGCTATTATAGTCACCCCACCTTTTAGCGATTTTGTCCGCAAAATCAAGAACGTACATGTCCTTAAACTCAGGATATTGCCGGAGAAGCTCATCTTCCCGCTCCCAAGTGGACTTTTCAGGCGTCCTTCCTTCCCACTGGACTTTCACCATAGGAATAGATTTATTTCTCAGCTTCTTCTCATCTCTTTCGAGTATCTTCAGTGGTCCAATAGGAGTCTTCAAATTCTCCCGGATTTCAACATTATCAGGTTGAACCACATGAGAAGGATCAGCTACATATTTCCTCAGCTGAGAAACATGAAACACATCATGTAAATTTGCTAATTGCGGAGGTAAGGCAAGCTGGTAGGCAACCGGTCCCACCCTACGGAGAATCTGGTAGGGTCCAATAAATCTCGGACTCAGCTTCCTCACTCCAAGGGCTCGTCCCACACCCGTAACCGGTGACAGCTTCAGGAACACATGATCTCCCTCCTCAAACTCTAGAGGTCGATGCTTGAGATCATAGTAACTTTTCTGACGATCCTGAGCCTTTTTCAGACGATCCCTAATCATTTTAATCTGCTCAGTAGTCTCCTGAACAAAATCCAATCCAAACCGCTCTGTGTCTCCAACCTCTGACCAACAAGTAGGTGTCCTACACCTGCGACCATACAAGGCCTCGTAGGGAGCCATACCCAGACTAGCATGGAAACTATTATTATACGAAAACTCAACCAGTGGGAGATATCGATCCCATGCAGTACCCTGCTCCAGGGTGCAAGCCCTCAGCATATCCTCCAACGTCTGAATGGTCCTCTCAGTCTGACCATCCGTCTGTGGGTGATAAGCAGTGCTCAGTCTCAACTGAGTGCCAAGAGCCTCCTGCAATGCTCCCCAGAAGCGAGAAGTGAACTTCGGGTCCCGATCACTAACAATGCTTTCAGGCACCCCATGAAGCCTCACAATCTCCTTCACATAGAGCCTAGCCAATCTCTCCGCAGAGAAATCTACCCAAACTGGCAAAAAGTGTGCGGATTTTGTCAATCTATCCACAATCACCCATATAGAATCATAACTAGCCTGCGTTCGCGGCAATCCCACTACGAAATCCATGGAGATACTCTCCCATTTCCATTCAGGAACATCCAGAGGTTGTAACATACCAGAAGGCTTTTGATGCTCAATCTTTACCTTCTGACAAATGAGACACTTAGAGACAAATTCGGCAATATCTTTCTTCATACCAGGCCACCAGAAATTCATCTTTAGGTCCTGATACATCTTTGTAGCTCCCGGATGAACTGTAAAATGACCTTTATGAGCCTCTGTCATCACTTCTTCCGCCAACTGCCTAGGTACAACAACACGACCCTGATACAATAGTATACCCTCCTCATTGCAGGATACACCACTCTGACCTTTTAGTCGCTTAGCACTTTCATTTTGCAGCTGAGCTTCTTTGATTCTGGTCATCAGTTCATTCTCAATGCTTGTGATTTCAAAGCCACAAATTTTACATGGAAAGATTTTAGATAATTGAATATCTCTGAACCTCTCAATCACATCATAATCTCTAATCATCATGCTTGATATGCTCACAGATTTACGGCTCAGTGCATCAGCTACAACATTAGCCTTGCCAGGGTGATATTTCAATTCAAAATCATAGTCTTTTAGGAACTCGGTCCACCGTCGTTGTCTCATATTCAGCTCCTTCTGATCAAACAAGTATTTCAAACTCTTGTGATCGCTGAATATTGCAAATTGCATTCCATACAAGAAATGCCTCCACTGTTTCAACCCAAAAACAATTGCAGCGAGCTCAAGGTCATGGGTTGGATAATTTTCTTCATGCGGTTTCAATTGCCTCGATGCATAAGCTACCACTCGCCTATCTTGCATCAGTACACATCCCAATCCCTTCTTGGAAGCATCGCTGTATAGCTCAAATTCACCTTCCGGGTCGGGAAGTACTAACACCGGAGCGGTCGTCAGTTTCTCCTTAAGGCTCTGAAAGCATTCTTCACATTCTTGTGTCCAAACAAATGGAGTATCCTTCCGGGTCAAACGGGTCAATGGCAACACCATGGCTGAAAATTCTTTAATGAATCTCCGGTAATAACCAGCCAAACCCAAAAAACTTCTTATTTCTGTTACTGTCTTGGGTCTCTCCCAATCAACAACTGCCTCTATCTTGCTAGGATCAACTGCTACTCCCTCAGCGGAGATAACGTGACCTAGAAATTGCACTTGAGAAAGCCAAAATTCACATTTAGAAGGCTTTGCATATAACTGTTTCTCTCTGAGAATTTGCAACACAGTTCTCAAGTGACTTTCATGCTCTTCCTTACTCTTCGAATATATCAGGATATCATCAATAAACACAATCACGAATTGATCCAGAAACGGCTTAAATATGCGATTCATGTAATCCATAAACACCGCAGGAGCATTAGTGAGTCCAAATGGAATTACTTGATACTCATAATGTCCATATCTAGATCGGAAGGCAGTCTTCGGAATATCTTCCTGCCTAATTCGGATTTGATGATAACCCGACCTCAAATCAATCTTTGAGAAGACACAAGCACCCCTCAACTGATCAAGCAAATCATCTATGCGAGGGAGAGGATACTTGTTCTTAATTGTAACCTTATTCAACTGACGGTAATCAGTGCACAATCTCATGCTACCGTCCTTCTTCTTAACAAATATGACTGGTGCTCCCCACGGGGACACACATGGCCGGATAAACTGCTTAGCCGAAAGCTCTTCAATATGTTTCTTTAACTCGGCTAATTCCGGTGGTGACATCCTATACGGAGCCAGAGAGATAGGCCCCACACCAGGCAATAGATCAATCGTGAACTCAATCTCTCTATGAGGCGGAAGTTGTGGAATTTCATCTGGAAACACATCCACAAACTCCCTCACCACGGAAATAGTGCCAATCTCCTCATGACTTCCGCCTACTAAACCCCCCACAAAGACATATCCCAATGCCCCGGCCCTCAAAGCCTTTCCAACCTGCAACACAGATAGATATGGGGAAGAACTAGTAGCAGAATCATCAGCATCAAGCACAATCCTTTTACCGCAGCAGTCTATCATAGCACAGTTCTTTGACAACCAGTCCATACCCAAGATAACTTGAAGGCTGATCATAGGTAAACAAATAAAATCCAGCACGTAATCTCGGCCTTCATATTTGAATTCGACATCTTTACACAACACGGATGTATAACACTCCTCTCCAGTAGCTGTAACCACTTTCATTGGAGGGCGAATGTCATACATTTGCAAATTTAGACCAACGGCCATAAAATCAGACATACAGGAGTGTGTAGCTCCTGAATCAAACAACACTTCAACATCCATATTATCAATGTAAATTGTACCTTTCACTAGATTCGGAGCCTTCTCCGATTGTTGACGGTCCATGGTATATACTCTACCAACCGTCTGAGACTCTAGCATAGGTGGAACAACAGAGACCGGAACAGCAGTAGCTTGAACTGCCATAGTCCTTGCTTCGTTCTGAGGACACTGCCTGGAGTAGTGACCGGATCTTCCACATTTAAAGCAAATCACCTCACCAGTAGCACATGGATCTCTATGCTCTTTGCCACATCCCTTGCACTTGGGAGGAGGTCCTCTATCAACAAACTTCTTCTGAGTACCGAGTTTTTTGAACAAGTCAAAGGGCTTATTCGCATTCAGCTTCTTGCCTTGCACCTTCTTGTTCTTCCAATAACCTGAGCCCGTTGCTTTATTGGAACTAGGTGCCTGGGCCTCAGAAGACTTCTTGGCTTGGGACACCTTATACACTTCTTCCACCTTTCTACACTGGTTTACAAACCGACTGAACTCTCGGATGTCACAATTTGACATCTTCCGAGACATCTTCTCATTAAGACCCCATTGGAACTTGGAGGTCATTTCAGCCGGGGTGGGTAAGGCTCGCCCATAGTTGGCGTATTTCACCAACTCATTGAATTTTGAGAAGTATTGGTCAATAGACATCGACCCTTGTTTGAGATCGTTATACTCATTCTGCTTTTGTTCCCTAGCCTCTCTAGGGAAGTAGTTATCCAAGAACAATGTCTCGAATAACCGCCATGTGACCTCCCGACCTTCAGCTTCTAATGGCTGCACGGTATTTGTCCACCAATCTTCTGCTTCCTCTTCCAGCATATAAACAGAGTAAGCCAACTTCATTGCGTCAGGGCACCTCATCACCCTGAATATTTTCTCCATAGCTTGGAGCCATTTTGCAGCCGCCATTGGCTCATAACCTCCCTTAAAAGAAGGGGGTTTATGTTTTCGGAAAGCCATCAGTCTCCTTTCCTCCATCTCATGATCACCGACATTTTCAACTTGAGGTTGACGAACCTCAGTGTGATGACTCCGACTTCCGGAGTGGTGACTACCTTCACCCTCATTGTTACCCACTCCACCCTCTTCCTGTGAAGGAGGTGGAGAAGGCGTAGCAGTGTGAGGAGGAGGAGTGGGTTGCCGGTTCACGGGCCTAGGACCCCTCAACGTCCTCAACTCGGTCATCATCGCGGCCATAGCAGTCCGCGAGTCTTCATTTGTCTTTAACAAATTTTCATTGGCTTGCCTGCTAGCAGCCAACTCTCTCTGAACGGCTGCAAGAGCTTCAGCCACGGGATCAGGCGGTACGCCCGTTGCCCCACGGCCACTTCTAGGCCTCACAAGAGCAGCCAAAACAGGTTCTGGCTGAGCATTGGTGTTTGATGGTCCGGGGTTGTTTCGGTTCCTCGTCATGTCACTACACATGTTACACAAAGAAGTGAGTTGATCAGGCCCACACTTAGTGATCACAAATGCAATAATCATACAGAGTACTAAAACAACTATAAAGCATCGAACACTAAGCATACTCAACAATAGCTAACAGTTATTCCCAACGAAACTGCTCTGATACCATATAATGTAACACCCCGTTCTAGAACCGGTTTGTTAACATCGCATTATGATATTAAGCGCAGTTACAATCACATGTGTTCAATTAAAATCCGGATAAATTTTTCATTTTAAAACATACCGAATTTATAATACCCAATTCCGTGATCATAACCGTATTACCTTGCGGAATCATATCAATTAAGCTTAACATCATGTTCTTATTCCATTTTTAAATCATTAATTTACTTCTTCTACTATATTGTAGGTTTCTTCATTAGCTACCTGTGGCTTCAAACCGTGCTCAAATCGGGGCACTGTAGCCCAAGTTAGGACAATTTGGAGCAACACAAGAGAGTGTTGGTCACAGGCCCAGCGCGCTTCAGCGCGCTACCGGGCGCTCAAGCGCGCGCTATCGGGCGCTAAAGCCTCCATCTGGGCGCTTAAGCGCACGGAGGCAGTAAGCATCAGGCATTCCAGTGTGGATGGGCGCTTAAGCGCGCAACAGGGCGCTCAGGCGCGCTATCCTGGGCGCTCAAGCTCCCACGGGGACGTTTTAGCGCGCAGAGACAGAAGCATCTCCTCCTTCAGTGGCGAAGGGCGCTTAAGCGCGGACCAGGGCGCTCAAGCGCGCAACCCTGGGCGCTAAAACACGAGGGGTCAGTAAGCCACCCAACTTTCTGCAGCAAGGGGCGCTTAAGCGCACGCCAGGGCGCTCCAGCGCGCAATCCTGGGCGCTTAAGCCCCCACTTGGGCGCTCCAGCGCGAGGAGGCAGAATGCATTGGCACTCGCAGGGGCAGCAGGGCGCTTGGGCGCGCTCCTGGGCGCTTAAGCGCGCTGCCAGGGAATTCCAATTCCCACATTTCTCAAGTCCAAGCCTAGAGGAAAATGCATCCCCATTACAAACCCCAAATGTCCATGCCCCAAAACTAAATCCTAGCACTCATCCAACCTCTCCTCATGAGATTTAGCTAGAATTTGGGCAGCATGACCTTTGTTTTCTCATCGTTTACCAGTTTAAACGAAGAGGGTACCTAATTGATTTTCAGCCCAACCAATTCAACAACTCAATACATAACAAGCATGCATATATTGAATTCCAAGTAGGCATCATTTACATTACATATCCTTTACAAATCATAGAACTTAGCTTACAAAACACTATGATCATTCCCTTGGCTCCCATCAACAAAAGGTGTAACCAAAGGCATGAGCATAGGCTAAGTTCATCCAATGAATCAAGATATACAAATGATCATGGGCTTTCAAAATAAAATCCTATACATGTCAACTACAAAAGGCATGCATAAACTCAAAGAAGTGCCATATTTCATGCATGATCTAGGTATGGCCACTTGCCACCAGAGGCTCCTGCAGCATCCTTACCTGAAAGGGGGTCCCCACAACACGGGGTGAGATATACGAATATATCCAGTAAACCAGGGGTCCTTGGAGCATCTCTCCACCCCACAGTTCCATATCAGTGTAATAGCAATAACAATAATAATGCAGTAAATACATATCTATGCAAAGTGCAATACATCTCCAGGAGAAATCCCTCGAGCTCTCGAGCTGTCCTAAGGAAACTCAGATGCAAATAGTCCTACTGGCCAGCTAACTACCAAGTATGATTTACGCATCGTCATGCCACATACCAACATAGTGAATCACCATCCTATGCCACACCAAATGCATACACATACGTATAACAAAACATTACACTATTTTATTGCATTTATATACACAATCACAACCTCCACCCTTTCAGGGCTTGGTAGAACAGTCAAGGGAATTACACCCAAGGTCCGAAGGCTTACCTCAATGCTTCAGTCAACCTTTGTTCTTCACCAACAGTTTCAGCAATCAACTTTTACAAATATACACCTATACAAGGGTAATGCAATTAACATATTGCATTCAAGGATAACTCATCATCATCAATCCAAGCTATCCTATTCATACCACAACACAAGGATGAGCTTACCAATTCCAATGAGCTATTCAAGCTCCATAGCTTGCTCCAATGGTTGATCACTCACCGTTGGTCCAAATGTCTCAATCCTAGACATCACAAGGACCCAATCAATCATTCAACTCACTAATTGTTCAACATGCTAGAATACTAACCAATCCAAACATGAATTTTCCAATATTATGAACAATTATCAAATGACTATCTAGGCTCATTTCCACCGATTAAATGACATTCCTAGCATTTTCCATAACATGCTCTAAGCTCCATTCTTCCTAGAACATAGCTAATTCAACTACATTTCATAAAAATCCCAATTTACTATTCACAAACCCTAACTCATGCAAATTTCTAGGAATCATGAGGTTCAAGGGTTAGAATCTTACCACCAATGGTCACACAACCAAGGATTGATGGCTCCTCAAGCTTCAATGGAGGTAGAAACTCTCAAAACCCCAATTTTCACCAAAGGGCCGAATTTTTGAGAGGTAATATCTCTCTCCACAATGCTCCCCACTCAAAACAAAGCAAGGATTATGAAAGAGAGCGAGATTCTAAGCGATTTAGGCTTTTGAATCACCCAAAACCGTTGGGATTAGCTCTCTCTCTCTCTCTCTTTCCCTTTTCTTCTTCCCTCTCTTCTCCCTCTCTTCTCTTCTCCTTTCTGGTTCGACGGGTTGGGTGGGAAATGAGGGTCATTTGGTGACTTAAGTCACTTAACATAGGTTAAGTGGCTCTAAGCGGGTATTGGTTCGTCTATCTATTTAACTCCAATAATTACCAAACTTTACCCAAAAGTCTGGAATATTATTCTAGGAATATTACTATTTTTATTTTTATATTTTGGGTACTTTTGACAGTACCCATTTATACCCCTTAATTTTCACTGAGTACACTTTTTAACTCCAAAGTGACTCAGATTCATTTTATTAAGCCTCATACTTAATTTCACCCAGTAAAACATGTTTAATTAATTAATTACACTTGATTTCCTAATTAATTAATATGGGCTATTATAACGTTGGTCAAGTTGAAGGGGGATCCAAATCTTTCTTGTAAGCAGATTTCGAGTAAAAAGGTATCGTTCTTGGAAGAAAAATGATGAGAAGTTTTATGTGGAATTGGGGTTAATCTCTCTGAATCCCAGTTCCCTTGAAGGAGTCCCACATCCAATTTCAGAGCTGCTTGAGGAGTACAAGGTCGTGTTTCAGTTGCCTTCAGAATTACCTCCCAGTAGAGGGTGTGACCACCAAATCCTTTTGAAAGAGGGGGCCGAGATACCCAATGTGAGGCCATACCGTTACCCACATTATCAAAAGGAGGAAATTGAGAAATTTATTAAGGAGATGCTGCTAGCAGGAATGATAAGGCCTAGTAACAGTCCTTACTCGTGTCCGTTGATCATAGTTAAAAAAAAAAGATGGCAGTTGGCGGTTTTGTGTGGACTACCGCGCCTTGAATAAGGTGATTATCACTGATAAATTTCCAATCCCTGTTATTGATGAGCTGTTAGATGAGTTGAATGGGGCTGGCATCTTTTCCAAGTTGGATTTAAAGTCAGGATATAATCAAATATTGATGAAGGTGGAAGACATTGAGAAGACATCTTTCCGCACACATGAGGGGCACTACGAGTATCTCGTAATGCCGTTCGGGTTGAAAAATGCTCCATCAACCTTCCAATCGTTGATGAATACCATTTTCAAGCCTCATTTGCGTAAATTCATCTTGGTATTTTTTGATGATATCTTGGTGTACAGCCAAGATGAGAAACAGCATGAGTATCATCTTCGTGTTGTGCTGGAGATCCTGAAGCAGTAAGGATTGTTTGCTAACTATAAGAAGTGCAGTTTTGCTAAGGAAGAATTGGAGTACTTGGGTCATGTGGTGTCCAAGGAGGGTGTTAAAACAGATCCAAAAAAGCTGCAAGCAGTCCAATTGTGGCCAGTACCTCGAAATATAAAGGAGTTGAGGGGATTTTTGGGGTTTACTGGGTATTACAGGAGATTCGTGAAGAAGTACGGTCATATAGCCAGACCCCTTACGCAATTGTTGAGGAAAGACTGTTTTTTATGGGACAAAGAGGCCCAAGAAGCTTTCGAGTTGTTAAAGGCTGAAATGGTGAGGCTTCCTACGCTGGCTTTACCCAATTTTGAGGAGACCTTTGTGGTAGAAACCGATGCTTCGGGGGTGGGTATGGGAGCTGTCCTTATGCAGAGGGGACGTCCTATTTCTTTCTTGAGCCAAGCTTTTTCGGATCAAGCGAAGAGATTGTCTGTCTATGAGAGGGAATTAAAGGCTATAGTGTTTGTCGTCCATAAATGGCGTCATTATCTGTTGGGAAGACACTTTATTATTAGGACTGACCAACGCAGCCTCAAGTATTTGACAGAGCAAAGGTTGATAGCTGAGGGTCAACAAAAATGGATAGCCAAATTAATGGGGTTTGATTTTGAGATCCAGTTTAAGCCAGGGGTGGAAAATAAAGCTGCTGACGCTTTGTCTAGAGTGATGGAGTGCAGGGAATTGACCCTGGTAAACAGCCCCGACTTGTAAGATATAGCCGATGAGGTCTTATATGATGAGTCCACAAAGAAAATACTTACGAAAGTGTTGCACGAAGCTACTTCCCATCCTGGTTATCAGGTAATTAAAGGTTGTTTATGGTTTAAAAATAGGTTGGTTTTACCTAAACATTCGGCTCAAATCCCTGCCATCTTGTCTGAATTTCACTCTTCTCCTCTTGGGGGGCATTCTGGGGAATTGAGAACGTTCAAAAGGATTGCTGCGGTATTCTACTGGAAAGGGATGCGTAGAAGGGTGGCTGAGTTTGTCAAGCAGTGTGGAATTTGTCAGCAACAAAAGTATGAAGGGCTACTGCCTGCTGGCTTGTTGCAGCCACTGCCTGTACCAGAAAAAGCTTGGGAGGATGTAACAATGGACTTTATTGGTGGATTGCCCAAGTCTCTTGGAGTTGACACCATTATGGTGGTGGTAGATCGACTCACCAAGTATGCGCATTTCTTAACCTTAAAGCATCCTTATCAGGCTCAGAATGTTGCAGAGTTATTTGTGAAGGAGGTTGTACGTTTCCCTAAATCTATTGTTTCGGATAGAGATAGGGTGTTTATGAGCCTATTTTGGAAGGAGCTATTTCGAATGTCAGGTACTAAATTACGATTTAGTTCCTCTTATCATCCTCAAACGGATGGACAATCTGAAGTAGTAAATAGAACTGTTGAAACATATTTGCGGTGCTTCATTAATGGTCACCCTCGTGGTTGGGCTAAGTGGGTATCGTGGGCTGAATTTTGGTTCAATACGACTTATAATCGGTCAATTGGTATGACACCCTTTAAGGATGTATATGGACAAGATCCTCCCTCTCTGTTTCTTTTTGAAAAAGGGGGAACTCAAGTGGATGCTTTAGATCAGTGGCTGGTTGCCAGGGATGTGGTGATGAATGACCTTAGGCAGAATTTGAATAGAGCTCAACAGCGCATGAAATTCCAAGCAGACCAAAGGAGGAGAGAGGTTCAGTTTGCAGTTGGGGACATGGTGTTTTTGAAGATACAACCTTACAAAATGCGCTCTCTGGCTAAAAGGATTAATGAAAAATTGAGTCCACGCTTTTATGGCCCTTTCAAGGTAATAGAGCGTGTGGGGGCAGTGGCCTATCGTTTGGAGCTTCCCTCATATTCAAAGGTACATCCGGTCTTCCATATATCTCAACTTAAACTTGATGTCCAACCAATGGTACCCATGATTTCTTTACCAAGCTGTTTGGCTGATACCTTAGAGCTTAATGTTCAACCAGTGGCCGTTCGTGACACTAGGAGGCTACTGAATGGGAAAGTGGAGATATTGGTACAATGGGAGGCACTCTCGGACTGTGACTGCACTTGGGAGGATTTGGAGGTGTCTCAGCACCAATTTCCTTCATTTCACCTTGAGGACAAGGTGATTCTTCCAGGGGGAGTATTGATGGGCCCCTAAGGCCTTTTAGGCAATTTTATACACGCAGAAGAGTTAAGACACAAGTGAAAGGAAGCAGTATCAGTAAATAGGCCCAAGCTGAGAAGGCCCAAGTGGAAGGAAACAGCACAGTGGGCCAAGTGGACGGCACAAGCACGGGAGAAAAAGGAAGTAAGGAAGAAGAGCAAGGAATTCATATGAGGCAGAAATCAGTTATAAACAATGCCACGTGGGATGCTGTGAATGGAGAGGGTCACGTGGGGGAAGGGGTTGTGATGAGCTGTGAGGAATAGGGAATAAGGAGACGGTTAGAAGGAGGAGAAGATCATTCTGAAAAGTGGAAAGTAAGGAGTAGCACCTGGACGTGGGGTTCAGTGTGGTGAACTTGGGTATCGTAGTATGTAATAGGATGGATATCAGCAATATGAGTATGGAGTCTGTAATAGCTATTTTATAGTTGGTCATTTACCTTCTTGATTCTGATTGTAAGGGAATTATTCCCAAACCAAATTAATGCAATATTGGATGAACGTGTTCTGTTGAGTCATTAATATTGAAGTTACTGTTGTGATTGCATTCACCCCTGATCAGTTATCCCAAATTTCAGCCTTACTTTCCACCCATCTTTCGATCTCACCACCGACGACTTCGTCCTCTGTTGAACAAGCTCCTCCATCACCATCGGTTGCTAACATTTCTGGTACTTCCTCTTTTCTATCTCAATCTTCTTGGATTTTAGATACCGGGGCTACCCATCACATTTGTTGTTGTCTTGATTTTTTTACTTTCACTAAACCTATTTCTGATTTTTTTTTGTCTCTCCCAAATGGATCCACCATTAATGTTACTCGTATAGGGTCTGTTTCATTCCCCGGATTTTCCCTTTTTCCTGTTTTATTTATCCCTCAATTTCATTATAATATTTTATCTGTTGCTTCTATTTCTTCTGCTCTTGGGATTTCCATTTCTTTTTCGTCTTCTTCTTCTATTTTGCAGGATCCTTCCACCTCCCATAAGATTGGGACTGCTGATCGTCATGGGAACCTTTATGTCCTCCGTGAGTCTCCTTGCGTTCTTGCTTCTGTTCGATCTGTTGATGTCGCTTCTTCTTTGTGGCACTCTCGTCTCAGTCATCCATCTTCCACAAGATTGTCCCTTCTTAAATCAGTTTTAAATTTATCAGTACTCTCAGACCATTGTAATTCATTTTGTAGCATTTGCCCTCTTTCTAAACAGAGGCGCTTACCTTTTATTTCCAACAAGAATTTGTCCAATTCCACTTTTGATTTAATACACTTGGATGTTTGGGGACCTTTTTCTACCTTGTCTATTGAAGGATTTCGTTATTTTTTAACCATTGTTGACGATTGTAGTCGCTACACTTGGGTATATTTTTTGCATTCTAAATCTGATGTGTTAACTGTGTTTCCCCAATTTTACACTCTCATTCTTACACAATTTCAAAAGAAAATAAAATCTGTGCGATCTGATAATGCTCCTGAACTCAATTTTGATTCCTTTTTTCGCTCCAATGGCATTATCCCTTTTCACTCTTGTGTTGATCGTCCACAACAGAATTCTGTTGTTGAACGAAAACACCAACATATTTTAAATGTTGCTCGTTCTTTGTTATTTCAATCTCATGTTCCTTTGTCATACTGGTCTGATTGCATACACACAGCTGTTTATCTCATTAATCGACTTCCATGTCCTATTCTCAAGAATGTGTCCCCCTTTCAGGTACTTTTTAATGAAGTCCCTTCTTACAGTCATTTAAAATGTTTTGGTTGTCTCTGTTTCGCTTCCACTTTGCCTAGGGATCGACACAAATTTTCCCCTAGGGCCATCCCTGTTATTTTTCTTGGGTATCCCCCCGGTTATAAGGCTTATAAAGTTTTGGATCCTGTTAGCAATCGTGTTTTTATTACTAGAGATCTTGTTTTCCATGAGGATGTTTTTCCCTTTCTTAGCAAGCCTTCCCTTGACCATTCCAATTTTTTTTCTGACACTATCCTACCTCAACCCACTATCCTTCCTCCCATTCCCTCTTCTAGACCTTCTAGACCTACCAAACCTCCTTCTTACCTGCAAGATTTCATTTGTTCTACCGTTTCCACTATTCCCTATCCTCTTTCATCTGTTTTATCATACAGCCGCCTATCACCCTCTTTTCAGGCTTTCATTAATTCGGTATCCCATCATATTGAGCCTTCCACATACCATGAAGCATCTCAAAACCCTTTATGGCAGCAAGCTATGACCCTTGAGTTAGATGTCTTGGAATCAAATGGTACTTGGTCTTTGGTTCCTTTACCTCATGGAAAACGTGCAATTGGTTGCAAATGGGTTTTCAAGTGTAAACTTAATGCTGATGGGTCCTTGGAGAGGTACAAGGCTCGTTTGGTTGCCCAAGGTTTCACTCAATAAGAGGGCATTGACTACTTTGAGACCTTTTCCCCTGTGGCTAAGATTAGTTCTGTGAGAATATTACTTGCTTTGGCTTCTATTTCAGGTTGGTCTCTCCACCATTTGGATATCAACAATGCTTTTTTGCACGGTGATCTTTCGGAGGAGGTTTACATGCGGCCTCCACTTGGTTATCACCGTGAGGGGGAGCCTTTACCTTCCAACCTTGTTTGTAAGTTACACAAGTCACTTTATGGTCTAAAACAAGCATCCAGACAGTGGTTTCTAAAGTTTTCTTCAGTTTTGACATCAAATGGTTTCAAACAATCCTCTGCAGATCATTCTCTGTTTGTTAAAATTAATGGTTCTAATTTTTTGGGTCTCTTAGTATACGTAGATGATATTATTGTGGCTGGTAATAACCCTGCTGAAGTTGCTAGTCTGAAAATATTTTTAAATCAATTTTTCAAGTTAAAAGATATTGGAGAATTGAAATATTTTCTTGGGATTGAGATAGCCCGCAATCATAAAGGAATATCCTTGAATCAGAGAGGTTATGCTTTGAAAATCCTATCAGATTCTGGTTACTTGGGTTGCAAACCCAAATCCACTCCTATGGAGCCAAATGCTAAATTGTCTTTAGAAGAGGGAAAACTGTTAGATGATTCAACTACTTATAGAAGATTGATTAGAAGATTGTTATATTTGACTATTACTAGGCCAGATATTTGTTTTGCTGTAAATAAGTTGAGCCAATTTCTTGCACATCCAAGAGAACCTCATATGCAAGCTGCGAATAGACTGCTGCGAATAGACTGCTGCAATACATCAAAGGGACTGCTGGGCAGGGGCTGTTCTATGGTTCTGAGAATGGTATAAAGCTGAAAGCATTTGCAGACTCAGACTGGGCCTCATGTTGTGACACAAGAAGGTCTGTTACAGGTTATGCAGTTTTTATTGGTGAATCTTTGGTGTCATGGAAGTCAAAGAAGCAAACGACAGTTTCAAGATCCTCTGCAGAGGCTGAATACAGGGCTATGGCCAATGTTTGTTGTGACTTAACTTGGATTAGCACTCTGTTGCATGAATTGAATTTAAAGCATGATGGTCCAGCCTTATTATTTTGTGACAATCAAGCAGCTCTTCACATAGCTGAAAATTCTGTTTTGCATGAGAGAACAAAACACATTGACATTTTTTGTCACTTGGTGAGAGAAAAAATAATCAGAGGTGAAGTTAAAGCTTTACATGTCAGCTCCCAGAATCAGTTAGCAGATTTGTTAACTAAACCTCTGTTTCCTACACAATTTGCTGCACTGCTGTCCAAGATGGGAATTTCAAAAATTTATTTCCCACCTTGAGGGGGAGTATTAAGAGTGGGATAGTTTTGTAATTTACTGTTTTATCATTCTGTTATAGTTTTTGTTATCAGTTTTAGATTTTTATTCCTTTTATTCTTTTTATTCCTTTCCTGAGAATACGCAAGTTAGTTAGAACAGAATAGGTTCTAGAAGCATTCTTTTCTTCTGTATAAATTGCTATGTACTGTACACATTATAATTCAATCAATGAATATGAAAATACATTCAGTTTTCTTTCTCCTCTAATATATCCGAATTCTTCTTCTGCTTTGCTTAGTAATTCTTGAAATGAAGGTTGATTCAAGTATGAAATGGGAATCACAAACCGCTTCATTTTCTCTCCAACATACACTGCATGATACCCTTTTGGGACTTCCACAGCCTTGGAAGCTGCTTGGGTTACAGCAAATGATGCCCTTCTAATACCTGGTAAACGGAAGCCCATTGTTACGAGTTGCAAAACACCAAGAACAATACAATAAATGCAAGAGCTTGTGTGAGAAAGAAATATCTGAATTCTCAATTTTTTGAATGACTTGTATTGGTTGAGAATGCCATAATGAGTATATATATAGATAGATATGAGAGTTTGAGGAAACAAATCTCTACTGAATTGAATGGTTGGTGGGCTATTTGATGGGGTCTAGTGAGAGACAAGGGCTAGTGATATGTCACATGGTATTGTCTTAATGGTTTTTATCAAGTATTACTTCAGATTTCAAAATTCATGCCAACTTGGTTGCCCCTTTAGAAAGAGACTTTTACAGCCAATAAGCTAATAATTGCATAGTTGATGTGATGGCTTTCTTATTTTCCAGACAGGCTCAAAACTTATCACATAAGTTCTTCGTATTGATAAAATACCAGTACTTGAGATTTGACAATTCATGTCAACAGAAAGAGACTTTACAGCCAAAAAACTAATAATTGCAAAGCCGATGCAATGGCCTTCTTATGTTCCAGACAGGCTCCAAACACATCACATAAGTTATTCATATTGATAAACTGCCAGTTCTTGGAATCTAGTATACAGACCATAAATCTAACTGATAACTATAAAATAATAATGGAATTGGAGGCAAAGGAAGACCACATTTTGTGACAATATCCTTTGTTACTGACTAATATCACTAGTAAATGGAGGGCATGATCCCAGACTTGAGCTAACCACTTCCCTAACCACTAAGAGTAAAATAAAGATTGTCTACGGTAGAGTGGTTATGTAGATCTGTTGCACCCTCCCCGTAACAAAAGTAGTACAAGATGTACATCCATTATATAGTCCATGCAAGACAAAAAATATAGTTACTTATAACCCTGTTCCATCATTAAAATAATAATAATAATAATAAATTTAGAACTTTATTGATTTGCTAAATTGCTCTGACAAGATAAATATCCAGTTGATAGAGCCAAGCCATAGTTTGTGAGCTTTTCCTGTGGTCTTGCTACGAAGCGTTTAGATACAAGGCGATCTTCAAAGAGATTCCCTAAATACCATAAGCTAACAAATATAGAAATTTGGGTTTCTTAAAGAATTTAGATCTTTCTTTTTATCAATTTTCAACTTCGGCCACCGAGCTAGTTAGAATGAGAACATCTGAAGTTGTTGAGCAACTGTGGTTGACCGTCAGCAGAACTAGCACCGAAATCTGATAATTACAGCCCTGATCAATGAAATTTGGAAATTTTGACGCATATCTAAAACTTTATTACAGACAGAAAAAAAAAATACAAATATGGAATAATGGATAAACCATACGTCAATATTGTGAGAAAAAGCTTTTGCTATGGAATTAGGCAAGTGTGATTCAAGGGAATAATTAAACCATGATACTAAGTCCATTGCTGCTCACCTGCCTATGCAGGGAAGGTACCTCATATATGATTGAACCTTGTCACCCCGAAATTTTAATTTCATATGAATATTATGCATATTTTTAATTAGTATATATTTTAACTCTGTCCCAAATAAATTTATCCTTTTCTTGGTCCTAGGAAAAATACTTTTGCTCAGCACTTGCTAGGAATCACGTGTTCTATTCCTGTTTTGAAATTTATCATATCAAAAGTCTGGTTTTTCTTACAGCAAGCAACCTTGCTCATACTTGGTAAGATCCTAAGTGCAGGGAGAAGTGAACATTGTAATTTTGTTAATAATAAACAGAAAATACAGAGAATCCGCTTGAGTAGTTGAATTCATTGTCATTACATATAAAACAGAAGACATGAATTTGTCATTCTGATTGTTTTTTTTTTCTCTCTCTCTCTCCCGTTCTATGAGAAAGAGGATCTTTACAAGTTAGGATGATGCCTATTGAAGTTGTACAAAAATGTCTCTACTAATCCATGTCAGTTTCGTATGGTGTGAGATTTATAATTATAGGCCATTCAAGCGAGAAGTGATATGTTGGAACGCATCTTCGCTGCAAGGAATTGTAAGGTGTAACACCCCGTTCTAGAACCGGTTTGTTAACATCGCATTATGATATTAAGCGCAGTTACAATCACATTGGCTCAATTAAAAATCCGGATAAATTTTTCTTTTTAAAACGACGCCGAATTTAAAATATCCAATTGCGTGATCATAACCATATTACCTTGCGGAACCAGATAAACCAAGCTTAACATCATGTTATTACTCCATTTCTAAACCATTAATTTACTTCTTGTTTATTTCACAACTTCTACTATATTGTAGATCTCTTCGTTAGCTACGCGTGGGTTCAAACCGCGCTCAAATCGGAGCACTGTAGCCCAAGTTATGGGTTTTCTACGAAACGAGCGCGTGAATCCTGCTGATCCCGGCGCGACCGGCGCCAGCTGTGGCGCGGCGGGCGCCAACGAAACAGAAGCTCCCCATCGAAATGGCGCTGGAGGCGCCAAGGTTGGCGCCAGGTGCGCCAGCTGGTGATCCCGGCGCGATTTGCGCCAACTCCGGCGCGAATTGCGCCACGAAACAGAAGCTTTCAAGCAAAATGGCGTGATGTGCGCCAAGTTTGGCGCCAGATGCGCCAAAGCTCTGAAGGTTTCACCAATTCTTAGTATTTTACCTCTAACTAGAGTTATACATGTCCAATTCACACAATATTGGTCTCTATGGAAAGCTAAGAAAAATATCTACAACTTCCATACATACACCACCGTCCCAACCTATCATATAATTTCCTCTTCATAAATGGTTCTTAGTTCTTGCATAATACAAACACATCTAAAGGGACATGCATGCCCTTTTCCTCATGGCTTGTACTAAAATTTGGGCAGCATAACCCTTGTTTTCTCAACAATTCCCAATTTAGAACTAGGTACCTAATAAGATTTCTCAGCCCAACCAATTCAATAACTCAATACATAAAAGCATGCATATCTGAATTTCAAGTGGCATCATTTACATTACATACCCATTACAAATCATGGAACTTAGCTTACAAAATACTATGATCATTCCCTTGGCTCTCATCAACAAAAGAGATGACCAAAGGCATGAGCATAGGCTAAGTCCATTCCAATATACAAATCATAAATCTAGCATTGCCTATTCATTTAATTCTATACATGTGAGCTACAAAACAACATGTACAATCTCAAAAGAAATGCCACATTTCATGCATAATCCAGATATGGCCACTTGCCACCAGAGGCTCCTGCAGCATCCTCACCTGAAAGGGGGTCCCCACAACACGGGGTGAGATATACGAATATATCCAGTAAACCAGGGGTCCTTGGAGCATCTCTCCACCCCACAGTTCCATATCAGTGTAATAGCAATAACAATAATAATGCAGTAAATACATATCTATGCAAAGTGCAATACATCTCCAGGAGAAATCCCTCGAGCTCTCGAGCTGTCCTAAGGAAACTCAGATGCAAATAGTCCTACTGGCCAGCTAACTACCAAGTATGATTTACGCATCGTCATGCCACATACCAACATAGGGAAACACCATCCTATGCCACACCAAATGCATACACATACGTATAACAAAGCATTACACTATTTTATTGCATTTATATACACTATAATCACCACTACCCTTTCAGGGCTTGGTGGAACAATCAAGGGAATTACACCCAAGGTCCGAAGGCTTACCTCAATGCTTCAGTCAACCTTTGTTCACCACCAACAGGTTCCACAGTCAGTCAATTACAATACTTCACTTCTCAAACAAAACCTACACAAGGTTTAATGCAATTAACACATATTGCATCCAATAACATCTCATAGCTATCAACCAAGCTATACAATTCATACCAAACATAAGCATGAACTCACCTATCCAATGGAGCTAATCAAGCTCCATAGCTTGCTCCAATGGTTGGTTTCTCAAGGTTGGCCCAAATGCCTCAATCCTAACACAACAAGGCACAATCAATACCCAACCAACCAAACCATGTCTTACACTACTAGAAAATCAATACTTCAAGCATAAATTTTCTAATACATGGAACAACAACTAAATGACCATCTAAACGCATTTCTACTGTTTATTTATCATCACTAGCAACATTTACAAAGGAACTTAACTTTAATCAAGCTCTAATTTACCCCACCATGCATACATCTTTCTCAATGAAACCCTAACATAGCCATCACCATAAAACTCATGGAAGGAATTGCATCAAGACATGAACTCACCTAGAAGACACCCAAGGAAGAGGTTCCAAGCATCACTTCAAGCAATGGACTCCTCCATGACACCCAATCATCAATGGGTCGAAATTTTGGGGGATGATATCTCACAACACAACACTCCCCACCAAGAACCAAGCTAGGATTAGTGATGAGGGAAAGATTTAGAGTGGTTTAGGCTTTTGAATCACTCCAATCGGTGGAGGATTGCTCTCCCTAGGGTTTCCCTCTCTCTTCTTCTCTCTCCCTTTCTCCTCCTTCTCCTCCTTCTTCTTTTCTGGCTCGACGGGTTTCTGGGGGGTTTGGGGTTCCTTTTGTTCTTTAGTCACTTAACATAGGTTAAGTGACTTTAGGCGGGTATTGGTTCGTCTATCTATTCAACTCCATTAATTACCAAACTTTACCCAAAAGTCTGGAATATTATTCTAGGAATATTTACAATTTTATTTTTATATTTTGGGCACTTTCGCCAGTACCCATTTATACCCCTTAATTTTCACTGAGTACACTTTTTAACTTCAAAGTGACTCAGATTCATTTAATTAAGCCTTATACTTAATTTTACTCATTAAAACATGCTTAATTATTTAATTACATGCAATTTGCTAATTAATTAGGTTAGGGCTATTATATAAGGCCACCCATGGGATGATCATATCCAAACTCTTCCTCAGCTTGACTCAGCAAGTCTTGGAACGAAGGTTGGCTCAAGTATGAAATTGGGATCACAAACCGCTTCATTTTCTCTCCAACATACACTGCAAGATAGCCCTTTGGCACGTCCACAGCTTTTGAAGATGTTTGGTTTGCAGCTAATGACGCCCTTCTGATACCAGGTAAACGAAAACCCATTGGTCTATGTGTTGAAACTTGAGAATGGTCTTAAAAAAAGACTTGTAAATAATATGCAAGCTTTTGAATTTCGAATGTTTCAGGATGTGAATGATTTGAGTTGGTTCTGAATGCTTGCAGCCATGAATATATATAGATAAATGGATATGTTAGAAACTTGAATGATCAGTGGAGGAGGGCTATCAGATGGGAGACAATGGCATTAAGAGGTCACATGGTGTTTGTCTTAGAGCACTTTCTCAAGGATCAATGTAACACGTTATTGTAGATAACATAAGTCCCACCTTCTGGACCGAAGGCCAACGGATCACCTCGCTTGAAATAAAACTGACGTATGTGAGCAAAAGAAAGTCTAATGGGAACATGTTGACACTTATTTTTGGGATGTGGGGGCCGCCAACTTCATGTATACAAATTTCACGGGGTGTTGCTTAGAATCTGATGAACATAAAAAATGTGGTTCGTAGTAGCTCGTGATCATGTAAACATTGGTTATCTTCTAGCCTCTAAACATTGTTTCATGGAGGTTGCATACCATTAATGTGATATTAGTTGGTATATGTATATCGGCAGCATTGTCAATCCTAAGTAACATGTGAGATGTCTAAAACATGTCTACCATTGGATTAGCTACAGCACAATACATGAACAAACATTTGGTTTCACCTATTCAGATGACTCTTTAATTTCAAATGGGCCATCAGTTGGTTTTTATCTCAGAAGGTGGGGCATGCACTCCCATTTAACTTCCTAATCCTTGAAAGAGTCTTCTAAGACAATACCATGTGATCCCGTGTCTCTTAGTAGACCCCATCATAGTCCCGTCAAAATCATTCATTAATATTGTGGAATTGGACTCCAGAGGCCCTTATATACACTGGTTCTTGGGTTCTGTCTAGCAACACAAGTCATTTGTATCCTGAAGCATAAGAACTCAAATATTTATTTCTTATACAAGTCCTTTGAGATCAATATTTTGTTTATTGTGTGAAGCAACATGGGTTTCCGTATACCAGGTATTAGACGGACATCATTTTCTGCAACCCAAGCAGCCTCTAAGGGGTTTGAAGTACCAAAAGGCTATTTTGCAGTGTATGTTGGAGATAAAATGAGGCGGTTTGTGATTCCTATATCGTACTTGAACCAGCCTTCATTTCAAGAATTACTAAGTCAATCAGAAGAAGAATTCGGATATGATCATCCAACAGGTGGTCTCACAATTCCATGCATGGAAGATGAGTTCCTAAGCCTCACTTCTCGCTTGAATGGGCTGTGACAATCTAATGGAGATTGAGATAGATTAGAAGAGGCAAATTTGTACAGAAGGCATTCTTTTTCAGTTTAAAGGTTTTCCATTTTAGTTTCTTTCTTGTATGATTAATTCCTTTGGAAGTGGGAAAATGTTATTGAGAAAGTTATGACAATACGTTGTCAAAACATTTTTAACTTCTGCCAAATCTCAATTAATTCTAATATATATGTATATATATAGGGAGATCTTTGACACCGGTGTCGAACTTTAAAATTTGATACTAAATCTTAACCGTTGATTTTCGCCAATCAACGGTTATCATTTATTGAGAATTACACTTATTAATTAATCATCAATTGCCAATAAATGATAACCATTGATTGGCGAAAATCAACGGTTAGAATTTGATGTCAAATTTCAAAATTTGACACCGGTGTCAATGGATCCTATCCCTTATATATATATATATATATATATATATATATATATATATATATGTGTGTGTGTGTGCACCAGTATCATTATTAAATTCCGGTTAATATATAGGGTTTTATTAGTATCATGTTACATGACCCAATAAAACTTTCTTACACACACAATTAAGAGGTGAGGTCCACGTGTTTTTTTTTTTACATCATTTCACTTTCTCTCTCTTCTTTATTTCTTTATTGTGAGAGTAGGAAAATTTTCTTATATCCTACGACATTATACTCATAAAACCCTAATATATAACAGGTGATCAGGTTTTAGTAGGGATTAAGAGAAGTAATTATTTTGGAGATATTGACCAAACTTGACAATAGTCATTATTGGCTTAGTGCTGACCTATTGTACTTCAATATGTCCTTGAGCCGAACATGGACCACAAAACTCATTTGTACTGAAACAGCTTTAGCCACTCGTTTCTAGATTCTTCAATATGTGGCTCATTTAATTCCTGCTTTCAGCACAACAGAATAATTATCTTCAGTTAATTTAGTGCCCCTTCCCATTCTATCATCACTGAAAAATTATTCCCATTTTATAAAGGTCATCGATTCTTCCATTTTCCTTATCAAGCAGCACCATCACATGGATTATTAATTTCTTATTGGGCAGCAATACATGAATCATCACTTCTACTGTATTGACCTAAATTTGGCAACAGTAATGGAAGATATTCTCAATTTTGGTGGAATTAAAATGAAAAATTATTGTTCAAATACAACTCTTGTGTTCCCTACATATTTATTGATCAAATACTCCAACTTAACAGAGGTTCATGAATTCAATATCATCTTAATGCAACTGTTCCTTGACTATATTGGAAATAATGCAAAAAATTATTCAGTGTTTCATAGGTACTAGAATTATTTTCATGCATATTTAAGTACACAATCAGAGGTACTATGTAAAAATCTGCATCACAAAGATTTTAGAAAAGGATTTAGATTTTTGAATCTCTCATCATGGACCATCACCTAAATCATTAACAATGTTTCCCAATTTATCCTGTCAAAAAGTTGTGTTTTGATCATGAAGAATATTGAAATAAAGAAAGAAAGAAAAGGTTTGGTTCCTGTTTTTTTATAAAAGCAATGTAAAGAAGGAAGCACAAATACCACGTGCAGATCATCACCACGGGACTCCGGGAGTGGTTAGTAACCAGGTTCATGCACGAGTAAAAATATGATCCTGCTAGTATATTTTAGTCTGCCATAGAAAATAGACAATCATCCACCTAATAACTTGTAATAAAGGGTCATTGGAAAGTTTATAAAAGAAATCCAACTAAATTATACTGAGGGAATTGCAATAATCTGTCTGGGTACATTTTCCAATTCTCTGGGAAAGACAAGAAAGAAAGAAAAAAATTTTACAATGTTAGACTATGTATTTTGTGTACAAAATTGAATTGGTCATTGGCCATCTTCATTTCAATTTTCTCTTTTATGACCTATGCAAGCGAGAAGTGATTTCTAGGAAGACATCTTCTCTACAAGGAATTGTAAGGCCACCCATTGGATGATCAAATCCAAATTCTTGTTCAACTTGACTCAGCAGGTCTTGGATTGAAGGTTGGTTCAAGTATGATATAGGAATCACAAACCGCTTCTTTTGGTTTTCACCAACATAAACTGCAAGATAGCCCTTTGGAACATCAGTGCGCCTTTGAAGACCAGGCAAACGGAAACCCATTGCAAATCAAGAGGATGATTTGAAAAGACTTGGGTAAGAAATAGTTGGTGCTTAAAAAATGCACAGGATTTGACTTGTTTGTGACTGCAACTATTACAATCTGTATATATAGATAAAGAGAAGGCTTTGGAAAACCATTTAGGTACAAAAATGATTGATGAAGAGCTATCCAAATGGGGTCTAGTGAGAAACATAGGCGTGAAGGATCACATGATACTGTCTAGGACGAAAGATGAAGAAATTAAGTGAGCACTGTTTTGAAGAACATACCCACTTGAAGGTTGAAAAAGAGAAATCTATAACATCTAAACCTAATGCTTGTCTAAAGAATTTAATAGCTGACGTATAGTGCTCTATACACATTTGAGACATCATGTTCGCTTCATATTGAACAGGCAACTAATACCATGGACCATAAACATTTAGATAAGGCTTAGAAATTGTTGGCACATACATACAATTTTTCCTTTTACGAAACAATTGAGAGTAGAGACAATAATTAATACAAGGAAAATTTGTTCCTCTACCTTGCATGTATAAATGTAAAGTGGATGAGACAAATCAGGGCCACTGTAAAATGTAAAACAAGGCATGGACAATTAAACTTATCATGCACATGTGCGACTTAATCTGCTCTGCTACGATAATTACTACCAAGTGGAAAGCGTATCATAAGTTGAGAAAGACTACATGTAAAATATCAACGAGAGAATTTTATGTTTGAAGGATCACATGATACTGTCTAGGATGTCTTTTTATCGAAGAGGAAGAAATTATGTGAATCTGAATGCCCCACTTTTTTCACGAACTAGCAAGATGGTACCCACTTGGAACTTGCAACCAGAGAAATCTACACAGGTCAACAACTAATGCTTGTCTAAACTTAACAGCAGCTGGTTTGCTTATTTGTGTTCCAAACACGCTTGAGACATCTCATGCATACTACATAGTGATCATGAAACTGATAGCATGTGTACCTTCCTTAAGCATTTAGATAAGGCTAGGAATTGTTAGTTGTTGGATCAAGTAAACCAAAGAATATTATCAAATATGTGTTTGTTGGAAATATTAATAATATAATTCAATAATATATTCACATACAATAAGTGAAAGCATGGCTATTTGGTCCCATATGGACTGGAGCCCAATATTTTAGGATTTTCTAAACTTTGAGCATTTCAAATTTGATATCTCTTGGTGTAATATTTCAAGCACCTTAAAACCCTTCTGTCTCAAACCATAACCTCCAACAATTACTACTACAACCTCACAAAATATTAAAGAAGGGAGAGCATTAGTTTAGAAGCAAAACACATTATAAGTGAACCTATTGTACAAGGTTGTGTTGATGGCATTTGATCATTAGTTATCAAGGAATGTACATTCTTTCTTATCCACATTCAACCTTATACTTGTTTGGATTGATTTTTCCCTGGAAACCAAACACTTCAAATCTTTCCAAAAGAGGATACATTCCTAGGTTTTGTGCAGTGAGTATTCAAAATTATGGGTGTGTGTTGGGGGTGGGGGGAAGGGGGAATAAAAGAGACGGAGGAATAATATTGTAAATAAGTAATGTTAGTAAAAATGTGTCAGTGGTGGTGTGATCTATGTGGTCCATTTACATTGTCCGCTAATAATAATAGATTGCATAATGGAGTACATAATTTTGGTTTTGGTCTTCCATCAACCTCACCTATGTTGTTCACTTCTGATAAAAGATAATCTACCTCACCTGCTTTTGGTTTTGGTCTGCAATCATCAACTAAGTTTTGTTTTTTGGTCTGCCATCAATTGAACTCATCTTCAGTGCACACTTGAACGAACTCTATGATGGAGGATTCTATAAAAGGATGCATTTTTAGCTTCACGAGTTCCTAAGCTCACTCTACTACAAAGTTGTACATCATCTGGGCCTTAGAGAAGAGTTTGGAAGGCTAATAGAAATTTTACACATCAAAGTTATAGCAACCATTTAAAACATCAAGGAAAACAATAACCAATGATATTTATGATCTATCATATTCCGCATTTCAGTATAAGTTAAAAGTTACAACTAACCTATGCATTACCCTTTTAATTGTACATAGTAAAGCTTTAAAAAATTGATTTTTTTTATTTTTGAGATATAGTGTTGTTTTATTGATAATTTAATAGTTTTATATGAATTTTAGAATTCTTATTTTTTATTAAATAATTTTCTGAAATTTTAAACAAATGAAAAAATTGTTCCAGCTGGCCCGTTCGAAACTCCAAGTCCCCAATAACATTCTTCAAAACGCCCACTTGGGATTTGGATTGGGCCCATTAGGTGATCCTTGCGCAAACGACGTCGTAAAAGGCATGAACTATAATGTGTAATTTTGGCAGACTCACACAAACCCTAAAATTTGTTGCTCAGATTCAGCTTCGATTTTTGTGACGAACTCGTAAATTGATATGATCAACAGCTCATCTTCGAAAAAGCAAGGTCAAGATCAGTCTGAATTAAGTGGTCCTACACCCAAATCTCAGCGATCCAAAATGGGCAAGTCCGAAGACAACGATAAGAAGGTAACCATTATTTCGATTCGAATCAGGATAAAATCCCATTTTCCAAATCGCCATAATGACGGTTTACCCAAACCCTACTCTTTTATGAGTGTGTAAAGCTTGCAGCTTGGTTTCTTTAGCGATTCAAATTCGAAGATTTGATTTGGAACCATCACCCAGTACTACAATAACCTTAAAATCACTGTGCATAATGTTAAATATGATTTCAGAATGTCATACAACGTTAAAACAAATTCCCTTTATTTTACTAAAGGAGGCTTTTTTATTGATTGTATAAGTATAACCATTTTTGGGTTTTGTGTAGAACTTGGGTAAGAAACTCAAAGATGTAGAAACAAGCGTTCCAATAGTGTATGGAAACATAGCATTTTGGCTTGGCAAAAAGGCTAGCGAGTAAGTATCCTACATTGCCACCCCTATTGCTGGTTTAATGTGGTTCTTGAAGTAACAAATGTTAATTTTTTTTTCCTTAACAAAAGAAATATTGAAGTAAGGAAGTGACCATATTTATGTTATGCAAGGTATCAGTCGCATAAATGGACTATATATGTTCGTGGAGCAACCAATGAGGATCTTGGGACTATAGTAAAGCGTGCTGTTTTTCAGTTGCATTCTAGTTTCAATAATCCCACAAGGGTTGTGGAGTCACCGCCTTTTGAGTTGTCAGAGGCAGGATGGGGTGAATTTGAAATTGCCATCACACTTTATTTCCACAGCGATGTTTGTGACAAGCCTTTGAACTTGTAAGTTGTTGGATACAGCTTTTCATTTAGTTGCTGACTCGGGGGAAAAAAAGTTTCCTGAGCCTTTTGTTGATACTCTGATTTCTTGATTCAGTGCAGAGTTTTAAAGTATGTTCGAAAATACTGTTAAGAGTAGGCAAAATCTCAACTAACATCTTAGTATGTTTCAACACCTGACATATCATCAATAATGTGCTGATGCTTCTGGAATACTGCAGGAGTGCAGTTCTATGCCTTGCTAAGTTTAGTTAGATATATACAGCAATTTGACCTTAGTGTTTCATTTTATTAATAATGATAAACTTGGATGACTACACAACTAATATCTATTACGCTAAGTTTGGTTAGGGAGTGCAGCTATGTGGCTCAAGTGCTTGAATTATCTAATGATATACTAGATGACCATACAACTGGTATTCACTGTTGTTAATCATGCAGATTGCACACCATTTATTTGTGAATGTCAAAATAATTTCTGAATCTTGTATTTTATTGAAGTGTAATATATATACAGATATCATCACTTGAAGTTGTACCCAGAGGATGAAAACAGTTCCATGTCCACAAAGAAGCCTGTTGTTGTGGAATTTTATGATGAGATAGTATTCCCTGATCCTTCCGAGGCTTTTTTAGCTCGTGTGCAAAGTCATCCAGCCGTGAACTTGCCAAGATTGCCTGCTGGGCTTACCTTACCTCCTCCCAGTATGTTACTTAGCAATTACCCGATGTTATCTGCAGCTTTCTTTTTTCCATGCTTGAGTTGAAAGAAAGTGTATAATATAAATGCAGTACCTGTTGAGGATGTAAGTAAAAGAAGGAGAGGGGATACCAAAGATCATTCCTTAAGCCAATGGTTCATGAATTTCTCAGAAGCAGATGAGCTTTTACAGCTTGCAGCAGCTCGTCAGCAGGTACAACTGACATAATACTTTATATCATATTTAAAGTATATAATCTTTGTGGAAGTCAAAGCTATTGTTGATGTCTTGATGTTAAATTTATATGAGCCATTGACAGCAAGTATAATCTTTCATCCTTGCTTATAGATGCACCTGTAGTCTCTTTGTAGAGAAATGTGATAGCACCAAGGATTATGATCTCGATGCAAGGTTATGGTTTTATCAAAATCGAAATATATATGGATTATTAGAGAAAAAAATTTCTGCATATTTGCTCTGCACTTCAGAACACATACTCAGGACTCAGCAGTCAAGACTCAAGACTAATGTTTTTGGCTTATTTTTGTGTTTAGTTGAACTTAAAAGAATTATGCCTTTCAATTATTAAAACAGAATGCACAGACATTTTTCTTAAGTAAGATTATTGGCTGTACTGATCTGTGCATGTTTGACATTCTCGTTTGTAATTAAATGATTTATTTCGACTTCTAAGAAAGTGGGGAGCCAGCGGAGGGGGAAGGGCAGAGAGAAGACAGAAAAGATGTTGTATATGCAGATTAATATTATTCTAGTTTTATTTAATGGCTATTGTGGTGGCTTATTACTCCTGCTTGTTCATCATTAAAGGATTTAATTCTGGCATCCATTATCATCAATATATTGTGGGTTCTCTACGTTCTAATAATTTTCTATGTGCGGCATAAATATTCAGAATGTATATCATAATTCAATTTTAAAATAATAAATAACTGTTAAAACTAAATTATACAATGCTGACGTTTTTCGTGATATACTTTCCAATTTTGTGATTATGCAATGTAGATGAACTTTTTTTCATTTCTCCAAATCATTGACCATTGTCAGTATGCTAAAGTCTGTATTACAGTCCTTTTTCTTATATTTTCTTGATAAGGTGTAGTTTACCTGAGTTATTGTTACTTATGTATCCTCATTTATGATAGTAGTGAATGACAACGAGGATCTGAAAGAGTAGGCGGTTGAATATTATTTTCTTGTCACTTAAACTGTGAATATGTTTTAGCTTTTCTTGAAGGCTTTGTTGAATGACCCTATAATCTTAACCTTGTAAGAAAACTATTGTTGACAATTGACAGTTATTTCCTCCTTCCAATGGCTTAGGTTCAAGCTCATATTGCTAAACTCAGACGACAGATAAGTTTGATAGATGGACAGCATCAGCAGTTCAAATCTTCTTCTGACCAATAGATGTACGATCAGGATCTTTGGGGTGTATTTTCTAATTAGTCATACAGCAGAGAATGGGTTGATTATATGCCCTTCATCACTCATCAGCTAGTTTTTCTTTCGTTTTATTATAATTTATTTCAATTTTGTCTGCGATGTTGTAATTGTTTAAGATAAGTTTGGCTCTGCCAATAAATATAAGCGGCAAATGTGTAACGATATAGTCACTAGAGATTAACAAATGTAGTTTTTTTGTTTTATGTTTATTAAAGTATACTTAGCAGTATAACTATAAAATTAAATATATCATGTTGGCAGGGATAAACTAGTATACTATTGGGAGAGAGTAGTTTGAATGCCTCTTGCTTTTTTCTTTTTCTTTTTCCACCGTCTTTGATTTGTTTAATAAATAATTACCAATTTAGTGCTCAAAAGTGTTTGTTAATTTGAGCTCTTGACTTTTAATTTAGTTAATTAAAACTTGACTTTTAAAATTTATCTCAAATGGCTCTTGATGTAATTTTGACCGTAAAAAATATGGATAAGATATGCGATTGTTTTTATTTTGTGATAATTAGTTGCAATATAATATAGCTTTTATAATCATATTATCGAGAGTTTAATTTATTCTTTCCTATTTTAAAATATAAAATAAATTCCAGCATAGTGTATGATAATTTGTGTACTGATTATGTTTAAAGTTCAAAAGATTTTTGTACGTGAGATGTCTTAAAAATTTAATAAAATTATAATTTTTTATTTAAACTTTTGATATAGATAGATTATGGCACGTGTTAAATATAATGAATAAAATCAGTGGTTGAGAATAAGTGTGCATTACCAAAATAACATATTATCCAGCTAAGAAATATATATTTTCTTTGTTGTCATTTAATTATTATTTTTTCAAATAATATGATACTTTTTATTCTGTCATCATTTATTTTATGACACGTGGACAGAAAATATTACATAATTTAATCAGCTGTCATTTAAATTTTTTTTTTTATGTAATATGATATTTTTTATTCACATATTACAAAATATAAATGATGTAGTCTGGTGATATTGCACTAAAAATTTATTGGATGAGTTGATATTGTACTGGTGCAGTCAGGTGGGAGAATTAGATCCTTTAAAGAAGGCATGTATTAGATGTACTTATTCAGTTATTTGTGTGGGTTTGATAGGTAACTGAGATAGGAATAGACTTTATTAGGGCTTGCCATTAATGGGAAAATTCAACTACCATCTGCTTTATTATTGTGGATGGTTTTGTAATTCTAAGTGAGACTCCTATGTTAATGCTCGTTCGTTTGAGTAGGTACAATACAATAAGCGGTCCAAAAACTACAAAGTAGTTAGTACGTACAACAACGCATGCAATGTTAACCAAGGACCGACCCCTCGGTACTTCGGTTAGTACATGTCATGATTTAAAGTAGACTTAGGCCCCATTTCGCACTGCCCTGCTCTGCACATTGGCATTGCAGTTGTGGAGCGCATTATTTCTGTACGTGGGTTTTAGTTTGTACATCAGAAAAACTTTTTTACACACATAATATTTTGTGGAGTTTATATTTTTTAAAGCAAAAAAAAAAAATTATGACACGTAAAATGAATTTTTATAACATTATACAATCATTTTTCTTACAATATAACTCTTATAAAACTCAACTATTATACATATAAATAATGGATAATAACTTTTTTTTATGTTATATAAAAGATATAAACTTTTTACACACATAAAAAAGAGATGAATTCTACTTTTCTTTTCTTCTTTATTATCTGTCAATCTCATTTGTAATTTTATTTTTATTATATGAAATAACTCTTTTCTTATAATATAAGAAAATTATTTTCCATAAATGTTTCTCATGTTACAATTTTATTTTATGTAATACATAAAAAAAGAAAGATAATTAACTAAAAAAAAGAAAAAAAATGAATTTCATTTATTTTTTATATGTACAATAACATATTTCCCAATATATTATCAACTATTTTTGTTATAAACTAAAACAAGAACGCCCTAAAGGTAAATTTTCTTTTGCTGATTAAGATTAGAAGCTTTCATTAATTGGATAGGGATAAGACTCTTAATATAATAGAAACATACAAACGTCTTATAATAGAATTCAGATATGATTGGCATCTTTCTTTCCATAAATGATTCTTATTAAAACAACAATTATTGAATAATCATACTATTAAAAATAAGATATAAAAAAAAAGTGTTTTTATAATCATTGTTAATGCTGGATTGGCCACAGAGGACTAAGTCAAATTAATGTGTCCATGTCATCATCGTTCCTATCGGAATTTTATTTTTTGGTCCTTTTTCTTCTCCCTCTCTCTCTTTACTTTTTTCTCTCTTGCAGGACCAAAGGGCCCGGGAGCTCTACAACCTAATTGCGTTCCTATCTCCAGTAACCACTTTTTAGTAAATTAAAGTAGTCCACCTCATCATATCTATTTTCAGCATCACTTTTCAGCAATTGCCCATTACATTGCATAACTAACTCTAATGGGTAGAGTGTATCAAAGCGATGTGTATATAGGCTTTGAAGTTCTTAAACTCCTTCTTTCATATTCAGTTACCATACACCATTACACCAGGTAAGGATTAAGAGTATACTCATAAAATCTTGATTTATCACTATAATTTTATAATTTTATTATTTTGTTATCAAAATAATTTTATCTGAAAGGTATCAGAGACTCCGTAGTTATTTTTTCTGTTGGAAATCACAATCACACAGAATCGAGAAAACAGAAAAAGAGATAAGAGTAGAGAGACTGACATAGCGATTTACCCTGGTTCACCCAATATAGGCTACGTCCAGCTTGTCTGTACTATATTCACCTCACTGACATTCGTTATAAGTCTCTCGGTTTACAAGGCAAATATAAATAGGATTACAAAATCCTAACAACAGCTATTCATGGGCCCTAGCCCAAACTGCTAAGAAAATTACAATAAAACAGAGGTCCACGACAGTACCTAACCTCTACGGGCATGGGGCGCTGCCCCCGGACCCAGGTGAGCGGGACCCTAGTTACATTTTTGCTGACTCCGACAACTAGGGCCTTCATCAGCATTCGAAGTATGAGTCATGCCCAACACTTTCATTATTAATATTCCAAATGTTTTTACGTTTTCATGATTTTTTTATATTACAATTTTACTTAAAATCTCAATTTTAACAGCATTGCTTCCGAGAAAGAGTTTGAAAATACTCTTGAAACTCAAATTCGACAAAAAAAAATATTGTAATTCGGGGAGGTATTTATGATATTTCATATTTAGATCTAATTGTTGTTTTATTAATTATGTATAAACATGATTGGATTGCTTTAATTTGGTATAATAATTAATGCGTCTAAAAAGGACGACTTTATGTACAATAAAGGCAGGTTCTTTATTATTTTTTTAAAAAAAATTATATAAATACAAACTTTTACACTTATAAACTCTTGTAACAAATTTTAACTGATGATTTTCATCTGTTTGTGTTATGAACTTGATAGTGCTCGAACCAAATTTAACAAGCTTGCACACAGAATTTGCCTATTTTCATCCTCTAGGTAAGTCAAGCTCCCCATTTAAGTCAACAAGTGATATCCTCACCTTATGTGTATGATTGCAATTCTGGATTCAAGCATTGCTGACAATTCACATCACAAAAGGTGTAAATATTACTAACTTCACGTCCCTATGATATCATTAGCTGCAACTCCATTCACTTTTGGAACATCTACAAGATAGGCATTCCCTTGATTTATGGGTTTCTTTTTTTTCTTTTTTTTTATAACATTATGGGTTTCTTTTGAACACTAATTTGATTTACACACATTTTCGTCAAAAAAAAAAAAAAAAAAAAAAAAAACAGAAATGACAAAAGTAATTGAGGACAATTTACAAATTTACAGAAGTTGTGAGGAAAGTAGACGGGTGAGTTAACGCTAGCCGTTTTCTAGTGGTTGGAGTGATCTCATAAGACCCTTAGCAAGTGGATTTTAGGGGCAAGAGTAACATGGCCTTCATGTGCCAAAGTAAAGTTCAAGTCCCCATCAACTTAAAAGAACATCCCTTCTTTGATTTGCTCATCAGAGCTCCGCATTTTGGTGAAAATGGTGGGGCCTTTCAAGTTTCTTCCTAATTTTAAATCCTTCTCTTTCTCCGATTAATCTCATTCACAGAACATGAAGAGTCTATTCTAGGAAGGCGACATCCAATTATTTGGTTTCCTATGTGTACCTTAAGATTGTTAATATATTTCAAACGGTAATGCCTTCAAACTCACAAACTTCTCATCCCAACTATTCATTTTGTTTTTGGGTTTATTATTTCTCACATTGTAAAGAGATAAATTTATTTCCTACATTTATACATAAAAGTGTATGAGATTCATATTCACTCACATAGGTCCTGCATATTTTTATGTGAGTGTAAAAGATAAATTTATTTCTTACAACATTAGAAATATTAAACCCTTTGTTTTGTTGCCTTTTCTCTCCCTCACTTTTTTCATCGCATCTATCTTTAAAAAGTATAGCAAATCCAAAAAATTCTTCACTTTTTTTCCAGCTCAATATGATAACGAGATAAATTAAAGCACTGTGGATTTATCATTAATTTGACGGATGAGTAGTGAAAATTGACTTGAGTGAGAATTTTACACCATAGAATTAAAACAAGGCAAATTCTCATTTAGGTGCTTGAATTTGTACCTATGAGTTTGTCCTCCAAATTATCATGGAGTTTGGCATTGAGCGAGGACACTCCAGTATATGTGTCACTGAGTTTATCCTTCTAAGATCGCTTTCTGAGACTGGGAACATGCTAAGGTAACGAAGCAATATGGATGCTGAGTAACCTAAATGGTGGTGCATATTGGATATAATTTATGTCTTATTGTCTTTCTGCTGTTAGTGGTCGTGGTTAAGGCAGGACCACATGGGGAAGCACTGCATTGTTGAGACACTTACTCATAGTAGCGCACACTGCAACAATTCAATTAATATGTAGGTTGAGAAATTGACAAGCATGAACTAGCTTTTATTACAAATTGTGAGAGTCCAAAATTGGCAATGAGAGTCTGTAGTCTTTCTTATGTATATGATTTTCCCTTAATTCACTTCTTACCAATATACGATTTAATTATTTATGCTTAAAATTTTCAACAATTTTGTTATACATTGATAGAGTAGTCTATTCTTGTTTGTTTTTGCTATCGAACAATTAATATGAATGTCTTCCAATAAAAGAACCAACCAACCAACCTACCACGTTGTTGAATATGACCTCTCCAGTTTCCCATTCAAATTTGCTCGACAGCTTAGCTTGGTGGTTATGATTTGCTCTAAATTAACCCCTTTTTTATTTAAAAAAAAAAACAGAATAGATAGATATTAGATTACTAGTCGATTACATAACTATGATAGTCAAACATTTGTTCATGAAATTGGAAGGTGAAGAAGCATCTTATAGCTAGGATTGGATCGGATTTGCTAAGGTCGAATTTGCACTTGAACTTTGAAGGTAAAGTAAATGATACTGAGTTCAAAACCTGGAAAGGATGAGTAACACTGTAACAGACACATGGGTTTCTGTTTCATGTGTCACTCATCAGTTCACAGTTTCACAAGCCCAACAATGACAAAAGCCAAACCATCGCCAGGTTGTACTTGCACAGTTGTACCAATGAACACACTATATATGATAGAGAAATTGGCGGTGAGAATTGAGTAGGATTCGATATAAAAAAAATTCTATTTATTTCCTCAAACAGTCACACATCAGTTAAACACTATAAAATGAGTTTTAATTTTTTTGTGATAGTGATGTTACCTACACCCAAATAAAATTAAAAGCTTGTTTATACAAGTATGAGGGATATCCGCAAGTTGTATGTAAATAAAACAAATTCTCTCATATTTATGTGCTTAAAAAAAAAAATTGTCCGAGATCTATATAGGCCACACATTTTTTGGGACAGATCTTAAATGAACTGTACCAAAATATTAAGCCAGGAAGGGTGACAAATATACGTGTAAAGAACTAATTCAACTCAAAAGTTTAAGTTCTTGGATGAGATTACATTAATGATTTTATATCTCTCAACATGCCATCTCGCATGAAAGTCTACTAGGCTTGAAAGGTGGACAATACACAGGCTCACCTATCTGTGCGAAGAAAGAAATTTCACTTGAAAAAAAGTGGGGGCAGTGAGGATCGAATCCGGTACACCGAGCTCTGACACCATGTAAAGAATCAATTCAACTCAAAACTTAAACTCTTAGGTGAAGTTACATTAATGATTTTATATATCTGAACAAGATGAGAAATAAACTTTTGCTCTGAAAAAAAAAATATATATATATATATATATATATACACGTAAAGAGTCTAAAACAAAATTAAAATCCAAAGAATACTAGGTTATCCAAAATTTGGGTCAAAAGAGAAAAGAAGACAGGTATTAAAAATTGTTTATGAAGAGGCTGTGTCCTTTAAGCATTATCCAAAAGAGCCCAAATAATAAAACTTTTCAAGGAAAGCAAAGAAAGATAATTCGGTGGTGCAGAAATCTGAATAACAAGGTTGAAAGCAGAGAGGTACATGTAGTATTGAGGCTGTACTAAAGAGAAATTGGGTCCATGTTGCTGGCAGGAGTACAAACATAGACTAACATAGCCAATGGGCTTGGTTCCCACCATGTCCTTGCACAAATACACAAACCCGAAAACACCCGTGGTATGTCCTTACTCCTTTGCTCTCACACTCCACATGACCCTCTCTGCCTCTCTTTCTCTGTCTTTCACTATCTCCCTAACCTCTCCATAAATACCCCCTCTTAACCCTTACCTTTCCCATCACAACTACAACTACTTCTTCTACCCTCTCTTATCAATCTCTCTTAAGTCTTTTAAGTCCCTAACACACCCAACTTTGTTTCAAAACCACCACATCCTTCTGTTTCACTCAAAATGGCCATCAGAAAATCTAACAAGCTTCCCCAAAGTGCTGTTTTGAAACAAATCCTCAAAAGGTGTTCAAGCTTAGGAAAGAAGCATGAGTATGACGATGATGTCCTACCTCTTGACGTACCAAAAGGTCACTTTGCTGTCTATGTTGGTGAAAAACGAAGTAGGTACATTGTCCCAATATCTTTCTTGGCTCACCCTCAGTTCCAATCCCTCCTTAGACAAGCTGAAGAAGAATTCGGCTTTGATCATGATATGGGCATCACTATTCCTTGTGAAGAAGTTGTTTTTCAGTCTCTAACATCAATGATCAGATGAAAGAAGGACATGTTTGGTGGTTCTGATTGAAGTGGATGATGACCAAGATGAAGCAGCAGCAGCTTTTGCTTCTCTTTTTTTAGCATCTCCCTTCATCATAGCCATTTTGGTTCTCATCAATATTCTCGATCTGCTATTTTTCCATCTCATTCTTTTTTTTTCTTTTGGAAGGGACCGGGAGGGTTAGACTATTTGGTTTTTATGTCAATTATGTGAATCTAACTTTGTACCCATGAAGATTTCATGGGTTGAAAATTGTACAAATGTTTGAGGTTTTCCTCACAGAGCTTCTATATTATACCCTGTGAGAGAAGTTTTATGTTAATGAAACTTCTGCTTCTTTGAATGTCATCACTGTGCCACCTCTTCTCTCTCTTTTTCCTGGTTGAAAATTATTTGCAGTAGGTTATGCCAAATCTCAATACCCTCATTTGCAAATCATTTTTATTCTGATAAGGGATGGTGCAAAGAAAAGTGTGAAAAAAATTTGTGCAACCAAATAAATAGCTGTGCTTGTTAGCAACTTAGACAACAAAAGATTAGATCCAATGTTAAATTATGTTTCTTTACCAAAAATAATAATAATAATAATAAATTATGTTTTTCTTGTTAACAAAATCATGTATTATTATTCATGAAAGTAAATAAAGGTAAGGGACCAGAGAAGGTGCAGTACCTGATTTGTACGGATCATCTAGGTATAGTTGGGCTTAACTTTTTCAACTATAAAATAGAAGAATGCCCCACTTTTGTATGATTACTGCATTCCGTAAGAATAGGTATACAAGCTCGTACAAGAAGCAAAATCATATTAATGTAGATTAATTTAAAAACACCTACCAGTTTTGATCACTTCTCATGAGAACATTTGGTTGTTAAATGTTGGTTGATATATTTGGATGCTTTTACAAAACTTTGCATACTCAGTCTTGTACAAGAAAGTAGTATTTTATGGTAGATCTTCCTTTCCAAAAAAAATTGCTTATTTAGGTTACTTGTTCTCTCTTTTTTTTTTTATCAAATTCAAGTGCAATGTGACCTCTTAACCTCTACGGAAATGAAATTTAGAGTTTGTAAAAGAAGAAACTTATGGTAAGGGATGACTTGCATGAAAAGATGCACACTTCTCGATTCTGTTTTGTCCTTTTGTTAAATATATGGCTGTTAGAATTAGAAAATAATACCAAATGATGGTAACTCAGTTAGTACATAAGAGCTAAACAGATCCTCACCTCCTCAATACCACTTTTGGGAGGAGTTTAAAGCATAGCTAACTCTCACAATATTTGTTCTCCTCGCTTTTCAGTTATTATTATATGGTCTCAACGTATATAACTTTCGGTACATGATACTTTTGTCTATAATTAAGTTAAAAAATAGATATTCTGGAAATGGATTTTTTCATGTTAGATTTTTATAGGACTTTATCACGTGAAATTTTGGTATATATCTCTCTTTTGATAGATTTTCACAAGTTTTAAAATATTATCATCTATTTAATGTCTGTTAAACAAGATATAAATACAAAATTTATAAGAAGATGCATTTTGAATATTTTATACTTTGATGGCTCCTTGATTATAAGCAAACTGGGACTGGGAGGACCATGATTTGAAGCCAATTTGTGCAAAGAGGTTGTTAATGATGAAGACAGGACATAAATGCTCTTCGTGCCTTTGGGTATATTTTCCTCATATAATAACATTGCAGCCTCGGAGGTACTGACTATGCGCAATATTTTCTTTTGGCGAAAAGTCAAAAGCTGATGCACTTTTACATGTGGGTTCAGAAGTTGAAAGAGGCTCAAAGACTTAACTGCGTTATTAAATTTATTTAATGAAAATATTAATAGCTTAACTTCACACTCAATCATAGGATGACGATATAAAAAAATAAAATAGAAATAGATCATGTGATATTTTTTTATGTGTGATTTCAACTCTCTTTTACATATATCCTTGAGTAAGCGTGGGAGAGGTTGAGTCATTGAAGGGAATAAGTGGCTGCAAATCATTATTAAGCATTAATTAAAGGCTAAGCAAGTTGCATAGAAACAAACTGTGAAAGCAGATATAGTTTTCCTATAACAGAAGGACCAGCTGAGGAGAAAAGGGTGCCTCTGATAATATGGTCCTCTTACTATTATTAATGCATCCTTTTTTCTTTCTTTTCATTTCAGCCACAAAGGACTTCTGACATTCACAACTCCTCTTATAACTGCCTCACCAACTCGGCAACTCCCTTGGCCCCAAAAGAATGTCTTCTGTTTCCTACAATCCAATTTTTTTATTTCCCTCTTGAGATAAAATATCTTCACCCATTTCTGTCTTGCCCATGCCTTTGATTCTCTCTTTTGTGGTTGCTCACACAAACACACATGAGCCTTTGATTTGTCTGGACCAACAAAAGATATGGCTTTGTTTGGATGAATTAAAAAAAAAGTGTTTTTTTTTTTGTGTCTTACTTATTTTAGAAGTATTTTTTACAAAAACTAAAGCTATTTAGATTTTTTAAAAAAAATATTTGGATTTTGAAAAACATATTTGAATTTTGAATTTTGCTTTTTTTTAAAAGTTAAAATTTTTCACTTCCAAAAAAAATTAAATTTTCGACTTTTTTTGTGACTTCTGGTTTTTTTTTTTTTAAAGCAAGTATACAAAGGAATTTTATAATAGAAGTGTTTTAAACGGGTCTTTAGTCAATTTAATGAACCAAAGAGTTCAAACAAATGCCAGTTGTGACTACAAATGAGTTTTTCATTATGTGGCATGAGGTGATTGTTTTTGCAAAGCTATAGCCTCAAATTCTCATGTGTTAGTGTTTGTTTGTTTGTTTGTTTTCTTGTAATATCTATTCGTTTTCTTTCTCCAATAATGATGCACTTGAACTTGCCCTGTACTTCATTGTATTAGTTTTAGATACATTAAATTCCCAATAGATTAATTCAGGGAGTTATTATTGTCTTTCACTTGGGGAGATTTGGGATCTACTGTTGGGAATTTCTCTTTTGGAATTTTGTCCCTAAGTGCCCCACCCATGTTCTCTTCTATTTCATGGAAAGTGCCAATCTTGAACTATTTTTTTTACCATGTTCTCTTCTATTCTTCAGAATTCAGATTTTGAGATTCAGAATCAGACTGTCAATACTCAATCAATGTTACCTTCTTTGCTTTTTTTTAGCTTGCAATTATGTATAACATCGGGCAGATTTATAACAAAACGGTAAATGACACTATAATTTTTACGAGAAATTAATGAATATGAATGACATGACATGAATCTGTAATATGAAAAAATGGATTATCGATTGAAAAAATTGTTGTATAACTCTTGACATATATATATATATATATATATATATATATATATATATATATATATATATATATATATTTTGTTATAACAACTCTTGACATATATTTAATAGAAACTAGTATGTGAGAATTTTTCACTTATTTAATACATTTAAGATAAGTTTGACAATTTTATATAAAATTTCTCATACTAAATAATGGAACCGTTTTATGATATAGCAAATCTGTCACATAAATTTTTTGTAACATGTAGCATTACTACCGGATTAATGTGGTTATATTAGTTATAAATACTAACAAATTTTGTAATAGGGGCGTGACCAAATGTATACAGGAGTAAAAATTAAAAAGTAAAAATTTACATCCAATCTGTCATTATTTTATGTGTATTTATTTGATGGTTATATAATTTATTGAATTATATTTATCAATTAATAACTTAATAAATTACAATTAGTATATATGCACGTAGATATATAAATGACTTTTATTCTTATACTACTGTAGATCCAGTGCCCTTGAAATAACCATAATATGTTTTGGAGCCAACTACACGATAAAAAGTTTGAGCTTTTATAAATATTAATTATGAAAACTATCTACGTATATTATTTTTTTATTTTAAGATATTACTCTCACACTTTAAAAATGTAAGTATGTAACAATATTTTGACAAAAACCAATTCATTTTGAGAGGGTTATATTTATAAACTTTTTGTTTACAAACTCTTACAAACTACATTATGTTTTTCTGGAAGGGAGAACACTAGGTTATACTATGTTCTCCTGGAAATATATAATGTAATTTGTAAAAAAAGTTTGTAAACAGATCGTTCTCCATTTATTTTTGAGTAAAGTCCTCTTACGAATCTAACAAAAAACATGATCCTCACTTTAGTCCCTTACAAAAAAAAATTTGTTTCGAGGTCCCTAAAAAATTCAAAATGGATGCATTTAGTTATAATCGTGATCCCTCATAAATTTAAAAAAGACCCATATTAGTCCCTTAAAAGACTAAAATAGGTTCACTTTGAATTTCATAGGAACCAAATCATTAAATTTTTTTTGTAAGAGACTAAAGTGAGGATCATATTTTTTGTATGAACCCAAAAAAGAATTTTACTCTTATTTTTTTTTTTTTTTTATAACATACTCTTATTTTTTTAAGTTTAATGAAAAGTGACCAGAAGTTATAAGATATTTTTTTTCTAGGAGAGAGAGAGAGATTTGGGTGGTAGCCTAGATAGCTAGGGCAAGTCACTGCCTACCCATCAAACGAGCAGGAATTTAGTGCAATTGGTGGGACATAAGAGAAAGAAATTGAGAAGAAGCTGAGAAGGAGAGAGTAGAGAAAAAAAAATTGATTCAAGTGTCATACTTTTACTGGAGGGATCATCAAAGTTTTGGACCATATCAAATTTTTTCCCATCAAAGGCAGATTCTGAATTTTTAAGCTATAGTTATCACTACGGGTGTAAATGGGCTAGGTCGGCCTACGGCCTAGCCTATATTAGGTCAGACTTGGTCTATTACAAATAGTAAAATAGAATAGGCTTAGTCTTTTAAATAAACCTATTTAGAAAACAGGTCATAGGCCTTTTTATATATGTCGGGTCTATAAGTCTATAGGTCGGCTTATATCATATTATTTATTTAAAGAAAATAAATAAAATTATTTTTTCAATAATTTTGAATAATAAAGTAACATTATTTTGGGGAAAGTGTGTATCATTTAAAAGAACACAAAGTTGTGTCATTTTAAATAAGAGAATGAGATAAATCATGGAAGAGAGAGTGGGAAAAAAGTTTTAAAGATGTGAATTTCACTTCTTTGTGATAGTAAAATGACGTAAGATGTGTCATTTAAAATGACACACTTTTTTCCCTATTATCTTAGTTATTCTTTTACTTGTTGAGTGTTTAACAGGCTTAAACCAGTATTTAAAAACTCGGCCCGGCATCGACCCGACTGAGGTCAGGGGTCACGGGTTCAACCGGGGGGTCACTGGGTCACTACGCTGACCCGATTTTACATATTAAAATAATATAAATATATATCCTATATGAAAATATTAAAAAACAAACCACCTATCATCAAATATTCAAAATATACTTAACATAATTCACCAATTACAACCACAAGTTAATTTTACACAACCTAATTAAAGTATCAAGATACTAAAGTACAAAACTCATATTCTAATGGGTCACTACGCTGACCCAGTTCTGCCTCTTTTGAGAAGGTCTCTGACAAAGAAAAATTTAAAGGAAGTAAGAATGAGTTTGTGTTTTCCATCGACAACCGTAAGGATTTCATTTGAATGAGTAAAATTCTTACCTTTTCTAGAAGATTCACGGCAGCGAGGTGAAGATTGAAAACGTCTAGGTCACTAGGAGAGAAGAGAACGATTAGATTTAGGTTTGCAAATATTTTTATTTATCTTTTTAATAAAACAATGTTGTTTCATGGAATTTTTAAAACAAAAAACATGCAGTGACCCCATTTGACCCTTCTGACCCGGGAGTCACTGAAATCCGATCGGGTTTTGGGGTCAGAGGGATCGATATGCATATAAGGTCCAACTTGTGACCCCAACCCTCAGAAAGGAGGGGTCAGGGTTGACCCGGGTCAACCCGGAGGGCGGGGTGGGGTTTTAAAACACTGGCTTAAACAGGCTAATAGGCTTAGGTCAAGGCTTTTATTTTTTAAATATAAGTCAGGTCATATTTATAATTTGGGGCCTACACAGGCTAACAAGGCAGGCTAGACCCAATATTTTTTACACAAGCTTGACCTATTTAAACCAAAGCCTAACATAGTCTAACCTATTTACACTCCTAGTTATCAGATTTTAAACCTCATCACCAATTCTATCACAGAGAGAAATGAGGATACATTTAACCCGCCATGAAGTATTTTTATTTTATTTTTTTAAGGTTAACCCGCCGTGGAGTTAGCCTTAATTAGGGGTGAACATGGTTTAGTTGCAAAATCCGAAACAAACTGCCCAATAAGATGAAATTTGATTATACATTATATATAAAAAATACGGTGTAGACTCAAGTAATCCAAAGCCCAAGATAAAAGGAAACTAGGGTTACATTATAAGGTCAAAAAAATTTCTACAATCATGACACCCTGGATGCGTCCTCTTTAACAACAAAAAAAAAATGGAAAGGTCTTGTTTTCAGAGTACATACCTATGCATAATATACCTTTTAGAACTATTACTATTGAAGATAATTAAATATAGGCAAAATTATTTTTGTTTTTGCAGTAAAAAAATTTTGTCTACCACAGACACATTTTTATCAAGATTTGACGTGAGATCCTGATTAAAAAAAAAAGGATCCGTCAGCGAATTCTGATGAATATATGTCTATAATAGATAAATCTTTTTGCCATGATTGCAGAAAAATGAAATCCTTAAATTTAATTACATTTTCAAAAAGATACGTAATTATATTAGTTTTCTTAGTATTTTAAGTCCTAGTATAATTCAATCAATTTTAACATTTTTCCTCTCTTGTTTTTGTGGACATTATCAACTTCGGGCAGAAGAGAATGAAAACGACACTATGAGACGAGGTTGGATTGTGGGGAGAGAGCAAAGACAAATTTGTAAGAGATACAGTGAGAGGTACCAACCAATTGTGGGGTGTACTATTACTTCCGTTTGCATCATGGCGTGCTATACCACAAACATTAATTCTTTCAATCTTCCTCAAGAATTTCATTTTGGTTTAAATGCTAGTGACAAAAGTGGACATTCAAAGAGCTGTTTTGAACCAAATAGTTCGGTTGATCAGAAAGAACTGAGCAACCGTATATAAAAGTATGTGTTCGATCTTCTTTAGTATTGTTTTTTAGAAAGGTTTAAAAAATTAATTTTAATTGGAATATCTATAAAAAAAATGTTTTGACACAGGAAGCCAATTTTTATTTTATTTTTCATAAGTCTTAATTGCAGTGGTAATAAGTATTTTTGGGATTGCTTAATATCCTTAATCAAATTTTATTGAGAATTCACATCCACAAAAAAAAAAAATGAGATTTCTTTATCTATAATTTAACGTACATTTCTCCCTATGCGATTACGATCGGTTGTAGTTATTGTTGAGATATATAAAATCATTAATGTAGCCTCCACTCAACATCTTAAGCTATTGAGATCACAATATCGGGTGTATCGGATTCGATCCTCACCGCCTCCACTTTGTTTCCAGTGAAATTTCTTTTTTCTCGCATAGATAGGTGGGCTTGTGCATTATCCATCCTTCAAGTCCAGTGGGTAGGTGGACTTGTGCATTGTTCACCCTTCAAGCCCAATGAGCTCTCGTGTGAAAGAACATGTTGAGATATATAAAATCATTAATATAGACTCTACCCAAGAACTTAGCTGTTGGGTTGAATTGGTTCTTTACCGTTATAAAATAATTACACCAGGCATTTATAAATTTGATAATTCTATTTTTTTAAAAATTTAATTATTGTTCTTACCCACATATTAAGTCTCACACACTCTAAAAGATAAGTGTCCAAGGCAATCCTAATTCGAATTACAAATAACACAGATCGTATTTTAGAACAAAATAATAGAATTTTAATGGTCAAGATTCGATGCAGTATTTAGAAATATGCGAAGAACCTAAATCCTTGCACATTAGGTCTTAAACATTACTTATAACTTAAAAGAATAGTACAAGAAAACAACCTTCTTGTTTTAACCTGAAAAAAAAAAAATCAGAGGAAACTCGTGCACCCAATGTGTCACAAGAGATATAAAAGAGGACAGGCTAAGATTAATGTCCAGGGATGACATATTATAATAATTAATTATTGTCAAGCAGATCCTAGGGAATATTCTGTTGAGCTTCTCCTTGTCGAAAATGACCCATGGGTCATCGGTGATGATAGTTTTATTGTTGAAGATGAGGTAGGGACAAAATTGTCTTCTCATCTCAAAAGTACTAATTCTGTACCGGGTCCTCGTAGTTTAGGGAATTATAATTTAACCTGCAGTCACCTATCCAAAAAAACAAAAATTGCTGATTGTGAGTGAGGCCAATTGAATGTTGCTGTTATGCGGTAGGTGATCGAGGCTCACGTAATGGAACCCAGCGTAGAAGTAGAAGTTGGTAGGGATGAGCAGCACGTGATATATGCCCCACAACAACAAGAGCTCGCTGTTTGACCGTTGGATGGCCCATGGATTCACAAATCAAACCCTTGATGATTATATAAGTAGAATTTATGCATGAATTCTCGCAACTGCAATTCATGAGTTTTGAATTTGATGATAATAATGTACAATAATTATTATTTGGGTTTTTGTTTTATCCTTTAACATGACACAACAAACTTTTTTACCCTCACAACATTTTGTGAGGTCCACACTTTTTAAAACAAAAAAATAAATAAAAAATTAAGGCACGCAAAACGAATCTCTATAACATTACACAATCACTTTTCCTACAACATAACTCTTAAAAAACTATTATTATTTATTATCCCAAGTACTCTTTACATTTGTCATAGGCTCACGCTACATCGTGCGTAAGTCCGTCTCATTACGATATGAGCTTTTATTCTAGTTCCACTTCAATAATCTATATATTTTCGGCCACTTCACTATATTTTAAGGAGAAAGTGTTTATAATTTTTAGGTATATAAAATTGTGTTATTTTAAGTGATAGAAAGAAATAAATTATGAGATAAAAAAATGGATGAATTTTTTTTTAAAGATGTGAGTTCCATTTCTTTACGAGCGTGAAAGAATATACGGTGTGTCTTTTAAAATGACACACTTTTTTCCCATATTTTAATTAGCACGTTTAGTACTCAATTCACCTTATCAGATAGAAATTAAAATATTTTCTGACCGTGTATTGCCCAAAAAAATTACATTTCATACTCTTTCTATCAGAAAATAAAAGGTAAATTAAATTGCGAACAGTGTGACTCATATATATTATTCTCTCTTTTTAGATATTAATAATTCAAAAAAAAATTCTCATTTTGAAAAAATTAAAAGACACTATTTTTAAATTTTAGTTTTTTGGTATTTTCACTAAATGAAATAAAAAAAACACTAATATAATAAAAAAATAAATTGATTATTTCTTCAAAATTATGAAAATTTAATAGCTCTCTCGATCATAGTAAAAAAATATTAAACGACTAAAATTTTAAAATAGGAGGAGTAGTAGATCCATGAGAATTTCTAGAACAGGTACTTTGATTTATGGATTATACATATATTTTTTTTGGTAAGTGGGGAGGGCATTATATTTATAATAAATTTAATTATTAATAAAAAAATAAATATCATCAATAATTATATATATATATATATATAGGGTTTTGCATTCATCATTTAACATGACACAAAAAAGTTACCTACACATACAACATTTTGTGGGGCCCACATTTTTTGAAGCAAAAAAAAAAATCTACGGCACGCAAAACGAATCTCTATAACATTACACAATCACTTTTCCTACAACATAACTTTTATAAAACCCATATATATATAAATATATATATAGAGGTAGAATCCTTTGACACGGGTGTCAAATTTCAATTTTGACACCTCATCTCAGAACCGTTAGATCAAAAAAATCAATGGCTATATATATCATTAACAAATATACACTTCATTATTTAAAATTAAGGAAATATTAATTGTCTGAATAGTATATCACTTTTATACTTATTGATAATATAAAAGATTTTAAATCTACAATAAATTAAATTTAAATTGAACATCACTATAAAAGACCCAACTGGATGTGCTGAGCGAGGGTTAGATAGTGTTTGGTTCGGGAGAAATTTTTTTTACTAGGGAAATGTAATTGATAGGAAAATGGTTGGAAAGTGAGTTTGATAGGAAAATGTAAAAAAAGTTGTTTGGTTGACCCAAATATTACCAGAGAAATTTATTTAAATATGCAAAATCTATGTTCGGGAGAAACTTTGCACCTGTTTTTTCACTTCCCCAGTCATCTCACAATACCACATCTCAAGTGGTATTCTGTAACAGTGAATTTCATCAAAAAATCAACACAAAAGTCATTTTCCCATCTATCCTATTTGTCTGGTATTTCTTGAAAAAACCTGAACCAAACGTGGTATTTTCCAATATCCATCTACACTTTCCCATCAATCCTAAAATAAACCTTCAACCAAACACTACCTTGGAGAAATGACATAGCCAGGCTCTTGTTCAAACCAATTAATGATGTCTTCCTTTATAAATAAAAATATTATTATTTTGATAGATAACACGGAAATATTCTTATTTAATCTCTTCTAACTATATTAATCTCGAAATACACTCTTAAAGCTATTTTCTAATTGAAATAGATGGTACGTTGCACCATTATCACCGAGGAAGAGTGAGATTAATATCCTTTAAAAGACAATTTTCTTTTAACTTTCAAAAAATTCTAAAAATTTGTTTTGACCAAATTTTAAACCCTAATTAAAACAAATCATGGAGCGCTTAGCTTGCCAATGAAACTATTTTTAGAGGTTTTTTTTTTTTCTTCTTCTCTCTCTTTTTTACCCATACATTTAAAAAAAAAAATTGGGGCATGGACCTTTTTCACTTTATTTTCATTGCCCTTTTCTTACGTATATATACTTTTCAGAAAAGATGGGTCCTTTAGGCTTTAGCATGTGGGAGATGATAGCATGCGGGCCCAACATGAAGAAAATTGTTGTCAAGAATCCAATTGATGAGAAGACAAGATCCATTCAGACTGACCCAAGTAATGCTTTTCCATCTAAACAATCAGTTGGTCTCGGATTGGATACTTTTACACCATCATTAATATTCAAACACTCGGAGTGGGCCCTTTCTTTACTTTTATGTGGCATAGCCATTAGCATGCTGATCAGAACAACATAATTAGGGCTCAATCAGCCTTCCACAACTCTAATTAAGCAAGATGCTAATGGGGAACCCCACAATAATGCTCAACGTTTCAAACCACCCTCCAATAAAAGTAAACATTCATGGATTATGTCATTATGGGTAAACTATAAATGATTTTGCTTTATAGAATAAAGCGAGATTATATTTACAAACTTTTCATTTATAAATTTTTATAAAATATGTTATTTATTCTCAGAAGTACACTAGGTTATACTATGTACTTCTGAAAATATATAGTGCTTGCTTGGATTCTCCATTTTTTAAGCTAGAAGCTACTTATAAATATAAATTAGGCCAAACAAATTTTGAAAAAAACTCTTATAATGAAAAGTTTTTTTTTATAATGAAGAAAAAAGTTAAAAGTTAAAAGCTCTAGGAAGAGTTTTTTTAAGCTCTTATCTATTTTTCTTGAATTATGTGCTTTTTTAAAAATGAAGAAGTACAAAGATAAATAGAGATAATTTTCTTAAAATATATGTTTTTAAGTAATTTTTAAGCTAAAATTTTTATGTGATTACCAAACAGCTTTTAATATTTTTTTTTTAAGTTTTTTTTTAATTTTAGCTTATAGTATAATTTATAAAAATTTATAAATAAATTCTTTAAAACAAATCTCTTGCCCTTGTGGTGCTAAAATGACTATGATCATTGACCACATATATTTGTACGACAGTACTTGATTCTTTCTAGGTTAACAGTTTATCCACTCACTGTCCCTTTTTTTTTTTTTATTACAGTGAACCCGTGATCCTTGGCATCGCCCCTAGCATAACTTTGTATCGGTGCATACTACCGAATAATGATCAGAAATGTGCCATATATTAGGAAAATTATATTTTTATGTTAAATAAGATTCATCTTTTATGTTATACTCACATAAAATGATGTGTCTTACTTTTTTTAAAAAAATAAAATAAAATTGTGAGCCTTATTTAATTTATCTTATAATATAAGATAACTTATCACCTACAACATAAGAGAAATAAAACTCCGTACAAAAATAAAGCTAACATAGTTGTTTGTCACTGAGCATCATTTGTAACATTATCAAGTTAGCCCCGTATAATGCGGAGCTAGACCTGAATTCTTCGTTGTTTGAGGGGGTCAAGCTCGAGAAAAATAATATACTCCCAAGAAAAAAAAGGTTATTGTGAGTCCACCGAATAGCTGATCTAATCTTAACTGTCATTCGACTATTCGAGTACATCTTGACAAATTAGACCTTGTACTCCCACATTTAATGACTCGATACATTATCTTATACAAGACAAAAAGAGATTCAAAAAAATAAATAAATAAAAGAAAAGTAAAAGCATGCATTTAGATCGAATCAAAGTTAAGCGAGTGACTACGATTTTGGAATTTTGATTCATTGCAGTCTCTCGTGTTTCGTCTAATCGGGTCATGAATGATACTTGACAAGTCGATATTGCTTTGTAAAAGAAATCATAAGAAATCTTTGTCGTTATACTTAATTTCCTTCTTTGGGTCGTTTATGATATGTACCCGGTCCTTTCCTTTAGCCTATTATCGTGCCTGATTAATTATTGCTCATATGAAATTCCATTTAGATAAAAATTACTCAGAGTATGTTGAACAACAATTTACGTAGTTATCCAGTGCGTGAAGAAAACGAAATTAAGCATATTTCTTTTGATAAAATTTTTTAATTATGATAAAAATGAAATGAAGCACAATTCTTTTGATAAAAATCAATGCTTAATTAAGCACGTATCTTTTGGTTTCAATGTTTTTAAAATTAAAATGAAGAAACAAATATCGACTTAGTGACAGTTAATTTGATTAAAGAGTTTTTTTATATCCTTCTAAAACATCTTAATAATCCTTTTAATCGAGATAGTTTTGTTAAGTTAAAATCACGATACATTTTAAATTAAATCAATATTGAATACACCTTAACTTATTTTAAAGACAGATTCATTTTAAAAGAACTTTTTTTATATCTACCAAAAAATAACTTTTTTATTCTAGTGCTTGATAAAAAAAAATGAATAATAAAATACATTCATTTAATATCTTGAAAACATTAAAAAAATTAATGCTTTATTTATTTAGAAATTAAGAGACTTATTAAAAGGATATAAAACTAATCATCTATTAAAATAAATTTAATTAATGTATAGAACTAATTCAACCCAAAATTTTAAAGTATTGGTTGATAACATTTTTAATGATTTATATTATTCTCTAACACACACTCTCATGTAAGAGCTCTTTGGACTTGAAACGTGGATATTGCATAGGTCCAATTTTTTGTTATTTTTTTTTACCTTGTGTTTAATTAATTCTATTTGAAAGTGGGTGCGGTAAGAATCGAACTCATGATCTTATGGTCACTGAAGCATGTCATGTAAAGAATCATTTCAACCCAAAACCTTCGCTAAGGATGGAACTCATAATCTTATGATCACTATGTAAAGAATCATTTCAATCCAAAACCTTAAGGTGTTGGATAACGACCTTTTTAAGGATTTATATTATTCTCAAACAATTAAGACCATTTATAGAAGAAGAAAAAACATATCAATGGAGATTATATAAATAAATCTTACCGAGTTTGTCTCTTAATCTTACAACTTTCTTTGTTATCGCTTAAATCTTCATTTCTTGAGCCTATAGATATTTAGTTGAATTTTCATCTAACTAATTATCGAATAAAATTCAGGTGGCAATAATTATGTTTATGCAAGAAAGTTATTACATCCTCCTAGCTTACTATGTAGGATTGTACATTTGTCCTCGTTTATTCATATATCGGCATTATAGCTTTAGTACTTAATGATGAACTTTACATACTTACATATTTATATATTGGCACTGAAATAATCTATATTAGGCGACACTTCGAGAGTATTCAATAGTTTCTCGTTCGTGATTGCATGTGGATATCCATACCCAAGGTAAATGCTTAAATTTTGTTGTGTGACTGATAAACTAGCAACTTTATCAGCTCATTGACTGTCTTGTACTTTTGTAGATCTAACTCCTCTGGACATCTTACATGTGTAGAAAGTAAATACTATTGAATAAAATTAATTGCCGGCCGGTAGAATTTTTTAAATGTGGCATCTAAGTAATAGATATCTAACCAATGGCTCATAGGGTGTTTGGCTGCAATGAAATAGAAGTCAAAGTTTTCGGCTAGCAGCCTTCTATAGTGCAAAGTGCACATGTAGTTGTCCTTTACAGTCAATGGTTTTCATAGAGATTAACATCCACCTATAACTATGCTGATCAAATAAACTATGCTATTGGCTTACTTGGGAGTCTGAAAAACTGTAATAAACTATGCACCGGAGAACATACTTGTCCTTTAACAGTCCCTAATTTTCATAGAGACCATCATAACATTGGATTTATCACCATTAAAAACAAATACACCTTTGAACTTTAAACAGATTTATGGAAAAGTTTAACACTCTCAAACATGCAAGAGAATTATTAAGAAAGGAAAAATTTATATTTACAGTTTTTTTTTTTATAAATTCTTATAAATTATTACGACTGATTATACTTCTTGTTTATAAATTCTTATAAATTATTACGACTGATTATACTTCAATGAAAAGTGTATAACCGGTCATACTTAGTGTAATTTGTTAAAAAAAATTGTAACCGAATCATTCTTCTTAAGAAAATACTAAAACAGATGGTTACAAAGTTACAACTTCCCACTATTAAAGTATATTAAAAAGCCTTATCCTTGCAGGGGACTAAAATTAAATCCAAAAGATTAAAAGGTGAAGATAAAAGAAAGAAAGAAGAACACATCTAGTAACCTTCCTTTAAAATGGATTCGAGTAATTTGCATATTTTTACAAATAGCAAAACAATACGCAACAAAGGATCCATCCCGTTTGAACTATTTAGACGCGGGATCACTCCATTTGTTTTAAAACGAATAAAATAATAATAAAACCTGACTCCTTTTTTATTTTTAATCATCGTTTTCACCAATAACTAATTTTTCTAAAACAAACTCAACAATTAGGGTCGAAAATATAAATTATAAAATAAAAAAAATAGTTAGTGATGATATCCTATTTCACAGAAAAGACCGATCCAAGAAAACCGAGTTAACTCAGCAGATTGGCTCGTCATGAAGCAAGGGCCGTGATTCTCCTACAAAGTCAAAATTACTACTATTACTTCGAACATCGACGTGGCAACACCTCTTGATATCTTCGAAGGTGGAGATGCAAGGTTCGGGTCGGGTCATAACCCGAAGAAGCTCTTCGAATAGAGACTCATCGCAGGGTATCGCAAGGGGGCCATGGTTGCAGAACCCGTACTCTTCCTCCGCTTGTACCAGAAGCTTCTTGAAGATCGGGTGGTTCAGGTAATTAGCGCACACAACGAACCTCCTCCTGCTGGGTCCCACACACACCGCAACGTGCCCCGCCGGGACATCGGACGCCGCTAATCTGGCTTTCGTGCGCCACCGGAGAAGCATTTGACGCACTCGAACAATGCGACGGATTTTGCTGCAGTTTCCGGTCGACGGCGACATTTTCTCGGGAAAAAAAAAAAAAAAAAAGTGGAGTGTGGAAAAAGGAAGAGAGTGGGTTTGTTTCGTTATTCGGAATTTGAAAGGTGGATGATTGAGTTAGTTGGGAATGTGGAATATATGGTTTGTGTGAGGGTTAAATGCCACTGGAGTTGGAGATAATTACGAGATTGTGCCTGTTGCCTCAATCGTAGTCAAGCCCATGTGACGATGGGGAAGGATGCGAGATGGGTCATGTGGGCTTAGGGTTAGCCCAGTAGTTCTGCTTCTTTGCTATCGTGCGTTGCAAATTGCAAGGGACTCGCTCACCTTTTATAAAGTTAAATTAAAGGTGAAATGTTAACTTTTTATCCTAAACATTTTTTTAGTATTGTCTGATACACTTTATTTATTTTAATTTTCAAAGTATTCTTTTTCTTGAATTTTCTATTCAGTTTTTCAACGGTGATGCTTCGATAGAAAAAGGACAGGGTCCCTCTGCTGTCAAAATATTTTATACATAACAGACTTTGGATCCATCTGTAGTGCAGCACTTACGCGTGAGAGTTAAAATAATGTTTATATTGTATCAAAAAAATAAAGTAATGTTTATATAACATTAAAGGGAAATTGTTTTCTTCAACTGTAGGAGATAACTATCTCACGTCACAGAGATATAAAAAGATGTGCCTGCAATTTCTTTTCTTTTTTATTTATTTTTAACTTGAGAGTTCTATATTTTTTATTAGTGTAGGAAAAAAAAATTTCTCTCATGTTAAATGAGAAAAGTATTACCCAACATTAAATAAGACAAAAGAGACCAGTCCAATGTATAAGTTTAACCTCCATTGGAATTTTTTACATAGCTACTACAACCACACAGATAAAAAGAAATCGTTTATACATTCAAATTTTAGAAGATCAAAATTCAAATATTAACTAATGAGTTTTGGGGATAACAATTCGGGTCGACTGGATACAAATTCAACACAAATACAAATACACTCAATACGAACACGACACAAATTTAAAATCGGATTAAAATTTTTGACATGATCTACTTATTTTGCTGGTTGACACAATACGACATGAATAATTTGTCAATCTCAAACTATATTACTTATGCAGGTTTACCTTACTCGAATAAACTATAAGAATATTAACGCAGGTCAATTTTGGGGTTACAAGTTGACACACGACATGACAAAAAAAATTTAAGGTGAATTTTTGCCAACACGAATTTGAAAACAGAATCTATCTGAATACAAATTTTTTTGTATCGTATACATGTCGTGTGAATGGGTAATATTGAAAATTGTCATCCTTAATTTAAAATTAATTATGTACCGGATTACACTTTGACTTAAAACAAATGAAATATTTATTTTTCAAATTTTAAGTAATTAACAAGCTCATAAAATTTTAAAATTGCTGCATTGTGCGTGACTTTGAAGTTTTTGAATGTTGCAAGTAGAACCCCAATTTTGTTGTTGAATAAAATGTAGTTCATTACTTTATTTATTTTGTGTTTTTTTACGCTACTCACATCTTGGTATCTGTACCCCCAATTATTTATAAAACTCACTAAAAAATATTAATAACCATATAGCTATAATTTAGCTATCATTAGAATTTAGAAACAAGAAAGGCAAAGAGGGCCTTTTCACTAAGTTATTCCTTTAATTTAAAAAAAGAAAATGAATAGAAACGAAAGTATCATAAATCAAAACAATTTTATTTTCAAGTTAGAATAAGAACAATTATGGCGTAGCTTTGTTTGTAGCGTGAATAATTGATCAATCCAAGAATAATTGAATCTGAACAGACATGAGACAACGTTGATCCTAGTCCAAGGGTTGTCCGAAGCGAGATTGCAACCGAAATTTTTGGGCTGTAACACAAGATGATTGTACTAATGTTTGATATCTTTACTTGATTGAGATGAATGGGATACCTGCAATGCATTTCAATATTCAAGTCAATATTTGATTTATGAGCTTAAATTGTAATAAAAAAAGATGATTATATTTAAACTTTGAGCCTTCGTTATATAACAACGGCATGTTATGTTTGTGCCGTCTTAATATTGCGGCACATTCCCATTTGTGGATTAAGGTGACCTCAACAACCTATCTCATTTGCGTAATACCTATTATTAATGGGTTATGATATTATGCCTATGAACTTTGTGTTGCTATCAATCGAGTTGTGTGTCTGCAGTCTTTTCTTATTCCCCAAGTCTTTATTATTCGACCTCTTAAGTTGTTATTAAATGAACCCCTTATTTCGCTTATTATGGATCGAGATCAATAATTAAAGAGGTTCACAATACATGTGCTTGCCCCAATTGATTATTATGTTTCCCTCAATCTTGTATTGAGATCATGGATTCATGGAACTCAAAACCTGATCTTTGTCTTTGAACTGCATAAGATCCAAACAACATAATAAAAGTCATGTTGCGAATCCTCTAGCTTTCACTATACTGCGAATTAGATATATATTTTGCACATACTTTTGTTCAATTACCTACCAATCAGGGCACAAGTGCATCCGAATCATTATGATTAGATAAATGATAAGAGCACTCAGGTCAAATTAAATAGTTCTTGTTGTATAAACCACCCCCAAAAAAAAATAGTTCTTGTTGTAATATAAAAAAGATTGTGAAGAAAGAGACAAACACGGAAAGACAAAATCAACTGCATTTCGTTGTGTTATGTTTGATTTTCTTAATCCCATGATTTTCCTGTCCCCAGAATCATTTTAACATAGTAATATGGGCATAAATCACGATTTTGGAATATATGCTGGGCCCAGTATGAACAACAAACAGAGAAAATAAAAAGAAAATTGTTGCTACCGTGGAGAGAGAAAGAGGGATAACAGTTTTGCGTTGTCTTCAATTCACCTGATTTTATATATTATTGTAGATATTGGGCTCTTAGATTCACCAAAGTTAGCTCAATTACGTTTTCTTGAAATACCTATAGGGTGCTCCTAATAACCAAAAAGGCTATTGTAGCCTTTTATTGTTCAAAGGCATGGGCTTCTCGAACAGTAGCATGACAAATATAGGATCGTAGTGGAGTCCATACGAGATTATCGGTTCCTCATCTCCCTGACAATCAGCATGTCTAAGTCTCGACCGATTTGCAATATCTACGAATTTTTCATCTCAAAAAAATTGTGAATTGAAGCTTCTGGAATACCCATTAAGCGTGTTAATCCATTGAATATTGTATTTTGATATTTCTGTTTTTAAAATTTATCACTGTATAAAAATGAGTGAATCTCACTAATTTTTTCTTTCCTCTTTACATTATGACCAATTCACTTTTATCCGAAGGTGACAGATTTTTTTTTTCTTTCTCCTCAACCTTTTCTCTTTTTCTCTCACATCCGTCCCACCAAAAACAAATTGTGCCGGGAGCACACAAATATCACTCCAATTCATGAAGGTAAATATTCGTTGCGAAAATTGTGGGGGTTGTGAAGAAATATTTAAGCAAGATTCAGCTGTTATTCAGTCGCAGATTATTTGTGTAAACCACAAATTCCCATTCATAGAGCTGCAGAGAAGCATAACACTAATCAATTCTAATTTCTAAACACAAACACAATACTTGGCAAGCTAGTACATTTCAGTGATGTTTAGTTGTCGATGACCAAACGTGGAGAAAGCTAACGACTACTATAAAACACCATTAACAAAGCACATCAAGCAAGCTACTTTCTGCAGTATGTTATCACAGTATACAAGTGGAACGCTTGATATTTCATAGCGCCATAATTTGACGTTAAACAATAGCATCTAAAAACTCTTAAAACTCGAGTTAGACGACAACAACGACATATTTAGCGTGATATGTAAATTAAGTATTTTATTCATTGAACCATATTAATTGTGTAAACCAAACATTTTCTACTTGTCCTGATAAAAGAGATTAATCGTTTTATTAAGAACCCATTTTTGGAAGAACATATTGAAAAACTCAAAACATCGCATTTTGTTGTGTAATATATTCTGAAATAATCCTCCATTTAGAAAAGTAGACCATTTTTATCTCGTTTTTCATTCATCGGAAGAATATCACAATTGACATTCATACATACCACAAGAAAATAAAGTGATTGACTCGTCTAGAATGAATCTGAAATTTCAAAATGCATAACAATTAGAAAGTAGTAATTACCTACGAATAAGACACATCGCAATTCAGTGAAAATATTTTTCCAGGCTTGAAGCGAATGACAAGACATAGCAGAGGCACCTTGCAATATAAACTTGGAACTCAAAATAAGACAGGCTATTTATTGAAACAAGGCAAAATCGTGATAATTGAACATTTTCACATTGCACTAAACTCAATGCTTTAAGGTCGTCCAAAGCTTAAACCAGGAAAAAAAAATTGGGAGAAAACATTGTACAGTTCCTTGTCATGAATTATTTCAGCAAATAGCCCCAGCGATCACATTGCTTTCAGTGATGAGCCTTCGCTTTAGCTTTCTCTTGAGACTTGGCTTTTGCCTGAATAAAGAGAATCAAACATCAATGACAGCACGCCAAAAAAAAAAGAAAACAAACAGAAATTCAACAAAGCAAACAATAATCATAAGAAGTAGAAGCAAGGTAAAGCATGCTAAATTTCCTACATAATCTATAAATAACAAATGAAAAAATGGGTGGTTTTCAGAACTGTGAGAGCACTAAACCAGACTATTAAAGACATATGACATGACACAGCACAACAATACACACCATTGGATTAAATACAGATTATAAAATGATATAATAAAACTCAGATCAGATCTGAATTACATAAGTAATTTCCCAGCATCAAGGGACTACTTAACATTCGTATCAAGATCATTGACTAAAACATGACTCAAGCAATGAACCTGGCAAAGGGATTTAATTCAAGCTAAGACTGCAGATCTAGCCTGAAAGCAGTATCAGTCAGGATCTGAAAACTGAGGTTTTGATTAATCACACAAACAATAATAAATCTGTGTTTTCCAGTCTAAAAATTAAAATCCCTTAAACATCAGCCATTATGCTTTGACAGAAAATGAGTGAAAAAAAACTGCAATTCAAATTAACATTGATTTATAATTATTTTCTATGAAAAGTCAAACAGGGATTCGTTAAATACCTTGAGATACTTGAGCTTGATGCTTCCATAAACAAGGCCAAAGGAGAAAGCAGAAGCTCGAGCGACCTGCAAATGCAAAATTTTATTAGAGAAAATAGAAAAATTATTTTTACTCAATTTGTGCCTTTTTATCTTTCTTTCTTTTTATTTTTTCTCGGGAAATAAACAGAAAAAGGGGAATTGAGGACATACCAAAGCTAGGGTGCTGGTACCAGAATAAAGTCCTGGTGGCGGCGTCATGGGATTGATTGTTGTTGAGCAAAAGAGTGGAACGATGGAATGAAACGGCTCCGAACGAAGAACAAGACACTCAAATCTCGATTATCGAACCCTAGGAAGGAAGGACCAGAAACAAAGAGTGTGACTCGCCAACTTATACGATGTCGTTTGATAAACAGCTACCTTTTTTTTATATATAATTTGTGATCCAAACCCCATGAGGCCCAGAAAACTTAATGTGGACCTCGTATTGAGACCCAAACCCAATAATTTTTGTGCAACTGAATGCTTCAGATTTGGGATGGATTGCGTATTTTTTTTTTTTTTTGGGTTTTTTATTAAACAAAAAAAATAAGGGAGACTTGGAGCCTGCTGACGTTGAACAGTTGCAACTATATAGATTCCGAAATTGGGAACCGTGACCATTTTGTCACTGTTCACTAAAATATTTACCAGACTGTTATGTTAACAGTAAAAATTTTCAGAATGTCACATGACATAATTCTCTACGACTGGTAAAAAACCATTTTCGTCAATAATTTTGTGACACATGGCACATTTTTATAGGAAAAAAATTGACGTGTCATAATTTGCTACCAGTGGTAGCGAATTTGATCTGCAATATGGTCATGTGACATGGCAATAAAATTCGCTATTAGTGGTAACGAATTATAACACGTAGCATTCTGGTAAAAAATATTGTTCGCGTGATATTTAAGTAAAATTTTTGTCAAAAAATAACATTTTTGTCACTGTTCCCCGAAATTGACTTCACTAAAGTGCAATTAGAGCATAAAATATAAAGTTATTTATGCTGATTGAAAAAATTAACGATTAAAATTGTGATAAGATACATACATTTTATGTAAAAGTGATTTTCTGATTATGCATCCAAACATAAAATAACTTTATCTTTTAAAAAAAATTCTTTTAAAAAAACAGTACATAATTTTTATTTTTATTTTAAATTTGTCCAAATGGGCCCTTAGTCCTATCCCACCCCATTGCAGCAACTGAATGCTCTAAACGGGCCCAATATAAGAAAGGATATTCCCAAGAATATTCTCGCGCTTGACGTCATTTCAAATTCAAGAAAGAGGAAATGTAAATTATGTAGAACCACTTTGTCTTAAAAGCTTAAAGCCCAAAAAACTCGACGTTGAACTAAGTCCATTCCTCATTCCTGGCCCTTTGATAATCACGTATCGTCCAACATTGCCTGGGAACTCAATTTTGTGTGTCGGTTTTACACGAACATACCCATTTTTTTTCAGTTGAAAACTCAGTAAATGCACATATATTATAATTATTTTGTGGGTCCAGTCTACTCGACCTTATCCTACTTGAAAAGAGTTCTGAAATCAGAGTTTTGCATCTCTTCGAAACTCTTTTGTTCATTTGTTTTGTACTGAGTTGATGTACATTGTATTAAGGAGTTCAGCATTTTAATATTAAAAAAGTCTAAATTTTATCCTGACTTTTGCTATGCCATTGCAGACAGCATTGTTGATTGTGACTTGACGGAAAGCTAATATTATTGTTGGGTTTAATGTATCTCATGTTCTAGTAGATGATTTAACGATTTGACGAAGCTACTTGGTAATATTATATAGAGTAAATGTCTTTTTTATTTTTTAACAAAAAATTCAGTTTCTATTTTAGTTCTTTATAAAAAAAAAAGTTAGTAATATAGTTCCTATAAAATTTAAAGTGGACCTATTTTAGTTTTTTTAATGAAGTAATATGATTCTTTTTTGAATTTGTGAAGGACCACGATTTTAACTAAATTGATCCACTTTAAATTTTTTAAGAATATCGAAACTATTTTTTTTTAAAGGACTAAAATAAGGACTGTGTTTTTTGTTAAAGATTTAAAAGGATATTTACTCTATTATATATTTTCCTTAAAAAATGTGGTATAGCCTTAGTATTATTGGTTAGATTTTTAAGTATAATATAACATTTGCACGAGCTGAATTTTATTTAGTTAAGTCTTTTGGCATTGGCCGAGTCTTTTTCTTGACTCTGTCACTGCCTACACATACATAAAAATATGTGAGGTTCATATTTTATTTTTTTTCTTCTCATTACATGATCCTACATAATCTTCACATACTTTTATATATATATAGGAGATAAAATTATTTTTTATAATAAGATAAATATTAATATGATCATTGTTCTTAATATAACATTATCCATTGATTATATATAAAAGGAATATTTAAGATAAAGCGTCGTGATTACTAATGAGTGGAGCGTGGTATTGTATATCCTAGCTTGTCTAGACGCGGCTGTCGTCTACCTTCTATGGTCATTGGTCCATATGTTTGCTAGCCACTTGTGCTGGCAAGTGGCCATTTGGACTATTACAAAAAAAAAAAAAAAAACCAAGTGACATTACTGTGTTTGCATGAGTACTTACAAATTTTCCAAACCCGCAGTTACGGAACATCAATATCAAAAAAGGTTCGAAATCTGCAAGGCAATGCCCATGATACTACAGTGCAAGTAGGGTGTTAACGGATCGAGCCGAGCCGAGCTTTGATCTTAAAAGATTAAGTCTGTATTTAAATGTGTCGGTCATACCAAACCTATTACCTGTTATGAATATAATTAGGGTTTAGGATTTGGTCTGCCTTATTTACAAAAAATAAAAGTCTGATTTAGTCTGTTAAAAAAAATAAGACAACAAAAATTTATCCAAACAGAATATACAATCAACAATACTAGTAATTCTATAAATATTCATAAATTCAATGTATATCCAAACAACATAATATAGAACAAAATTATTCAAAAAGTCTGTTTAACTAATAAAATAGGGGTGAAATGGATTGAGAGGAGAAAGAGGGCTATTACAAATAATATAAAAAATAAAAAAAATAAAAATTAATATACTAGGCCAGCCTGAGAGGCTCTAAGGCCGAGCTTTTGAATTGGAGCTTAAGCCTGTTCTGTCTGAAAGACAGATATGTCCAACCGGTGGCTGGTATATTTTATGTAGGATCTAGGTGCCCTCTCTCAAGTATCTATGAATGAGATACCCTTGAGGGTAGGCTGATCACTGTGCACAATAATAATCGACATAGTCAAGGCGTGGGGTGTGTGCACAGTGACAAGCTAAGAGAGGGTTTAGAGAGTGTCTGTACCTTATTGGTTTAATCTTGTATTTATAGATGGGTTACATGAAGGAGTGCAATTCTGGGCCTCTTAAGAATATTGGGGGCTCAAGTCCAACTGTTTAGCTGTCTGGATAGGATTGTCATCAATAGGAGATTTCATTCCTTTTGTGTTGTCCTTTATTGATCCTTCTAGAATACAGGCATTTGTCAGGTCCATAACAGAGCCTTTTTCATTAAACGAGCTTTTATACAAGTCCAAACCTGATTCTAACAATCAATAGTAAGCATGTAAGCTTAGGCCTTCACGAGCCGAGCCAAAGGCCCCTGGCTCGTTTATCACCCCTAAGTGCAAGTATATCTGACCAAATTCCAATCTATCCAAAAAGAGAAAAATAAAATAAAATAATTCTTGCTTTGTTGGTTTGAAAAATCATTTCTTATGATATATTGAATAATCAAATTTAGAAACTATTTATCTCACCAACCATATCTCAATTATAGCTTATAATTTATACGGATTCTTTTTTTTTCTTCAGTCGTCTCACACTTAAGACAGTGTAGGGATCGCTGAAGAGATGAATTAGCAATAGAGTTCGAGTTATATCAGTTTCAATTCTTGCATAAGGCAAAAGAATTATTCATGTCTTTAAACTTTGCGTGGATTCACTAACTTTCTGACTGAAGAGGGAGGAAATCAGACATATAAAAAGAATAAATTCTAGTGTTACTTGACGGAATCTCAAAAATCTTTCACGTAAGGTGGAAGAAAAAAGAGAAACCAATGGCCGAAAGTGATCCGAATCCAATTCAAATAAATTCTCAAAATCAACTAAAGATGTTTTAGTCTCCAACGTAGCCAAGAAAGCATAGGCGGCTCCTCAAAAGGAAGCTTTCGATACAAATTACAAAATCAATGGTCAGTTTCATTTACAAGGATATTCCTAATCTTGACGTGCGGTTTTGTTAAAAATTAAAATTAAAAATTACATACACCCTAACTGTATATGATCAGAAAATCAAATATTTGTCAAAGGTGTCAACACACTAAATTTGTGCCAATGAATTTGATTGCCAATGAATAAGACATTAAAGATATTGTATACTAAACGTATCAGAACAAAACGGAATTTAAAAAAAAAATACTTATCGTATTAATTATATTTTATATTTTTCTAAAAAAGTAAAACTTAAGAAAAAGAGTATAATATGACTGAATGTTTCATTCTGTTTTTTTTTTTTTAAATATTTCAATCGGTTCATTGCTTCGTAACTAATTCGATTCGGGGCGGGTCCAAAATTAAGAATTATGTTTCATTCTATTTTATTTACGTATCAAATGCCATCCATTTTCCTATTTTTTTTTTTTAAAATATATGTACAGTTTCTTGCTTTCTTTCCTTTATTTGATTACCAAACTTTTTTAGCTTTTCACATTATTACATGTGGAGTGCTTCAGTGCTTGTATTAGCCACTAAAAAAAAAAAAAAAAAAAAGCATATATTTAGTTTTTGAGTTTGTTTTTTCTAAAATTACTTTAGATAACTTTATTTAATGTTCACCGAAACGACGTCGTTTTGGGACGAAAATCATGGTGTTTTTGTAATTTTAATTTATTTTAGAGTATAATAGTCTTTATCATTTTAATTTTTTAATTTTTCAACCCTAAATCGACGTTGTTTCGACGAACATTAGATAAAGCAGTCTAAAGTAACATTAGATACTTTTTTTCCTTAATTTTTTTAGTTGATTAAACAGTTTTTTCGTCATAAAAGCTGTTTTTATTTTTTTTGAAAACACTGTTTTTAGTTTTTTTGTAAGTGATGTTAGACTAAAAATTATTTATTAATTTTTATATTAAAAAATATTTTTCCAAACCATTATATTAATATATTTTTACAATTTCATAAAAAAAATAAAAAATGATAATTTCATTAAATAAAATACTAAACCCAACAAGTATTATTATTGTTATTATTATTAGGAAAATATTATTCTCATTTTACATAAGAGAACTCCTCTCATATTCTGTCACTTCGATTTTTGCACTTTATCTTTTTTCTTTTTTCTTTTTTTTTCTTATAGAATAATATATCTGCAGTTGCTGCAGATAAGTTTTCTGCATTTATTCCCAAAACGACATCGTTTTAGGATTGAAAAACTAAAAAATTAATTATAAAGATTATAATAACCCTGAAATAAATTAAAATTATAAAAATACAATGTTTTTCATTCCACAATGACGTCATATTAGTCTTACTACAATAATTGTAAAAAAACAAACCTTTTTTTCTTATAATTGTAAGATCTATTTATTTTCTCTCTACGACATAAAATAATTCTAAAAATTAATAAAGCCCTTGTCATTATTACTGAGTCCTGCTACTTTGAGAATAACTTTTTGTATCTGCACACTTTAATTTTTGGAAGATGCTAGCTTGACTTTTCAAACTCGAATACCCATCTTTTATGCCGCGCGCTAATGTTGTAGATAGGAGTGCTAAATAAACGAGGGCTTTTTAGGGATTTTTGGTTTGGGTAGTGAAGGTCTGAGTTTGCATGTCTAAGGGCCTGTTTGGTGTGATGTATAAAGTCTGATAGTATAAGTTTATACTATACGTTATGACATTTTCAGTTGTTTGGTGTGACTATCGTATAGTATAAGCTTATACAGCAGGATCTCTTTATACATCAAAATGATGTATAACTTAATCAAGCCTAGGAGTGGTGGATTAGGCATGATAAGGAGTTGATGTATTAATATTGCTTACAAGTACAATTTTCAAGAACAATATATCATTTCAATATTTATATATTACAATAATTTTTTTTAATATATTAATTTTTAAAATATTGGAGGATATTATTTTATACAATACCATACCAAACGCTGGATAGTATTAAAATTTAATCAGGTCTTATACTATCATGCCTTATACTATACTATGCACCAAACATGCCCTAAAATTGGTTGTTAGCACCAGGCTTGAACTTGTATAAAAGCTCGTTTAATAAAAAGGTCTCAGACTCCAATTCAAAAGCTCGACCTTAGAGCCTCTCAGGCTGGTCTAATATAATATTATTTAATTATATTTTATATTTTTTATACTACTTGTAATATTCCTCTCTTTCTCCTCGATACTTTTCACCTCAGTTTATTCGTTACACAGAGTTTTTGAATGATTTTATTCTATATTATGCTGTTTGGATATACATTGCATTTATGAATATTTATGGAATTATTAGTATTGTTGATTATATATTCTGTTTGGATAAATTTTTGTTATCTTATTTTTTTTTTAAATAGGCTAAACCAGACTTTTAATTTTTGTAAATAAGTCAGGCCACAGACCGATAATTATATTATAACAGGTAACAGGCTTGATCAGGCTGACACATTTAAACACAGGCTTAACATTTTAAGACTAAAATTCGACTCGGCTAGGCTCGTTAACGTCCCTAGTTGTAGAGTTGATGAAAATGAACCTGGTTCACACAGACTTTGAGAACAGGAAGGGAGCTAGAAGGGCTCGTTTTTGCTGCCATTGTTGGATTCTTAGAGCAACATAGTAGGTTTTATTTATGGGATTTAATTTCTCCTTCAACAGAAAAATAGAAATTATTTTTACACTAACATCGAGTCTTGTGTCAAATCTTTTTATTTTTATATTTTTTTTCAAAACTGGTGGGATTCATAAATTATATTTCAGTCACATGAGATATCACTTCTCTAGTTAAAGGAGAAGTGTTTTACCCTTTATTTATTCAATTTATGCAGATTAAGTTAATAAAATACTGATATACTAATAAATAATTATACACTCAAAATTTCATGATATATACATACGAGTATGACTTAAAATATGTTCCGGTCATATTTGTTTAAAATTTGGACGAAGAAGACACTGGGCGCGCTAGCCACAAATCGCCCCCAGGGGTCCAACGAGACTAATGTTGTGGAATCATCAAGGTTTGATCAATCTCTCCACGGTTTGTCATTCTGACTAAGGATGTTATCGTCTGGATTAAATCGATTTTAAAAGTAAAAATTATCTGATCCAATCATTTCGATTTGATTATATAATCATTCATTCAGTTTGAATTTTTTTTCAAATCCTATCCGATCCAATTTAAATTTTTTCGGTTTGAATTAGATCAATTTTCGATTTTTTAAAAATTCAAAAATTTGTTGCATGATTATCGTGCAAATAATTTCTTTTTGTATATATTGACTTTGTAAATTTTTTTTTTTTAAATACAAAAGTATCAATAAATGATAAAAAAAAATTTTGGCAATGTGACATAAAGCTCTACATAAATAAAATTTTGTTGATGAGAGATGATTAAGTTTTTTCTTGAATTTAGTTGATGGGTTAATAGTTTTGGGTTTAAAAATTTTTGGGCTGATTGTGAAAAGACCCGAGTAGATAGAGGAGAATTAATATATTGGATCGGTTTGAATTGAATTGATTTTAATCACCAATCCGAAAACTGATCCCATCCAATCCAATTAAAATTTTCAATTTTTTTCGATTTTTAATTTTTCGGTTTGGTCACCACGATTTGGATCAATTGGTGAACACCCATAATTCTAACAACGATGTTGTTTATATTGATATTAAGTCTCACAAAGTTTGCCAAAAGAGAAAACAAAATAGGGTTTAACTTTTCTTATGTTGTAGGATTGTAGGAGAGAAAAAAAGTAGGGAGAAGTTAAATGTGGGTCCCATATTTTATATTAAAAAAGAAAAGAAAAATTAATTGGCACGGAGAACGAATTTGTGTAGGAAAATAAGAGTATCTCATGTGGCATGAGAGTATTATTTCCCAACAAAATAATAATCTTCAGTCTTCACATACCTTCTCCTTTTCTTAATTATGAAACACGTTAAATTTTTTGAGATTTTATACACAAACTTTTACACGAGTAACGCAATTTTTTTTGCTGTCAGAGGAATAAAAAAGAAAAATCATAGTCTCGTAATAATAATCTTTATATTTTAAATTTTTTTAACAGAGTCATCATATTTTAAAAAAAATTAAATGGATTCCTATTCATCAACCGTTATTAAATTATAAAGACTCTTTTAAAAAAAAGGACAATTCTCTCTGAAACGTACGAAAACAACAGGGAAAAATATCATTTTAAAGAACATATAAGCGTGTCATTTTAAATTAGAGAAAAATATAACCTAGTTTTTTTTATTTAAAATTTAAAAAATATTCATTTTCTCAGTCATACTTTTTATTGTTTGTGTCTTTCTCTCACTTGAAATAATATAATTTTATATTAAAGACAAACATTAAATCCATAATTTAAAGAGGAAGGATATACTTACAACTTAATTTTGTTTACAATCATATTTTAACCATTAATTTTCGTCAATCAATAGTTATTATTTCTGCAAATTAAATTCATTATTAATTTATAATAAATAATAAAATTGATGGAAATTAACAGTATGTAAAAGATTATAAATAAAAATAAATCTTATATAACCTTTTTTAATTTAAATAAGCCAACAAAAAGTCCTAAAAAGAGTTGAGAGAAAAAAACTGAAACAAATTATTAAAAGTTAAGCTTAATTGGCATGATTTATGCATTTAATCAGGTTAATTTTTTTTTTTTTTACCTACTCCGTATATTCTAAATATCGATATAGATATTTTGGTGGGCTACATTACATAAATAGATATACAGTCTTTTTCAACCCCACAATCAAATATTGTTTATTAATAATTAGATGGTATAATTTCCTTTATTAAGAGAATTTCGATGATTCTATAAATCAGTATTAAATAAAAAGAAAGAAAGAGAGAAAAAAATTGAGAAGAAAAAAAGTTGATTTGGTCCCTGTGAACACGCAAAACCTAGAAAAAACTGTGGCATCCGAGTCTTGCTCTTCGTCTTCCCTTTCCATCACCACTCACCAGAGGCCTCTTTTCTTCTTCCTTCTTTTGCGTTACAACCCCCCAAACTGTGTTCACTGCACCCATGGCTGCAACACCACCTAATCTCTCTACTCTCTCTTCTTCCTCCCTTTCCAAACCCTGCGCTTTCCCTCTTCCTCTCAACAACAACAACAACAACACTCGCCTCTTCAACAAAACCCTTCCAAAACCCACATTCCTCCTCTCCCCCACTCTCTCACGCGCCGTCCCCGACACCCACAAAACCCCCTTCGTGGTTTCCGAGGTTGTCTCTGCAGGCCCTGTCCCGTACGAGGATGACGAGAAGCCGCGCGAGGAGTGCGGTGTTGTGGGCATATACGGTGACCCAGAGGCCTCTCGTCTCTGTTTCTTGGCCCTTCACGCGCTCCAGCACCGTGGCCAGGAAGGTGCCGGAATCGTTACCGTCAATAACAACGTCCTTCAATCGATAACCGGTGTTGGGCTTGTTTCCGATGTGTTCAAAGACGAGTCCAAGCTTGACCAGTTACCTGGTAATTTGGCTATTGGGCATGTTCGTTACTCAACCGCAGGCCAATCCATGCTCAAGAATGTGCAGCCTTTCGTTGCTGGGTATCGTTTTGGCTCTGTTGGGGTTGCTCATAATGGCAATTTGGTGAACTATGGCACCTTAAGGGCCAAGCTTGAAGAGAATGGATCCATTTTTAACACCACTTCTGATACTGAGGTTGTTCTTCACCTTATTGCCACCTCAAAGCATAGACCTTTCATATTGAGGATTGTTGATGCCTGTGAAAAGCTTGAAGGGGCTTATTCTATGGTGTTTGTTACTGAGGATAAGCTTGTTGCGGTGAGGGATCCCTTTGGATTTCGACCTTTGGTTATGGGAAGGAGAAGTAATGGTGCTGTTGTTTTTGCCTCTGAGACTTGTGCTCTTGATTTGATTGAAGCCACTTATGAGAGGGAGGTGTACCCGGGTGAGGTTTTGGTGGTGGACAAGAATGGCCTTCAATCCCTTTGTCTCATGTCTCATCCACAGCCAAAGCAGTGTATTTTTGAGCATATATACTTTGCACTGCCCAATTCAGTGGTTTTTGGGAGGTCGGTGTATGAATCTCGCAGGCAATTTGGGGAGATATTGGCCACTGAGAGCCCAGTGGATTGTGATGTTGTTATTGCTGTTCCAGATTCTGGTGTGGTGGCTGCGCTTGGTTATGCTGCCAAAGCTGGGGTTCCCTTTCAGCAGGGTCTGATCAGGTCACACTATGTGGGGAGGACTTTCATTGAGCCATCTCAGAAGATTAGGGACTTTGGGGTGAAGTTGAAGCTCTCACCTGTCCGTGCTGTGATTGAAGGTAAGAGGGTTGTGGTTGTGGATGATTCAATTGTGAGGGGAACTACATCATCTAAGATTGTAAGGTTACTGAAGGAGGCTGGTGCCAAGGAAGTTCACATGAGGATTGCAAGCCCTCCAATTATTGGGTCATGTTATTATGGGGTGGACACACCAAGCTCGGAGGAGTTGATATCTAATAGAATGAGTTTGGAGGAAATAAGGGAGTTTATTGGATCAGATTCACTTGCTTTTCTGTCAATTGATAGCTTGCAGAGGCTTTTGGGTAATGACAGTCCTAACTTCTGTTATGCTTGTTTCTCTGGGAAATACCCTGTTGAGCCCAGAGAACTTAAAGTGAAGAGGGTTGGTGACTTCGTGGATGATGGCTTAAATGGGAGTTTAGAATCTATTGATGGGGGTTGGGTTCAAGCAAACCGAAATCTGAAAGAGGTGAAGGTTGCTACTAGTCTCTGACAATTCTCCTATTTGTGATTTTGGAGTACTTGGGATTTACATTTGCATAATTAAAGGGAACCACCTATATATATATGTCATATGATGCGGTGAGGGATAATGTCAAACGATCTAACTACTGTGGTGTGCTCCATTAATTCACTTGGTTTCTGAAGGCCAATGCTTCATATTTAGTTTTGTTCGTATCTTCAGATCTGATATTTGGAGCTTTTGTTATTTAGAACTTGGAACCGTGGTATAAGAAGTAAGAACTTCGATGTTTTTCTTTTCCTTTTTTTTTTTAATATAGAGTTTTCTTCAAAAACATCTTATTCCTACACCTTTGCATTTTTATTTTTATTTTTATGTTTCATCTCCATCTCTTTTATTGTATATATTTACATATATACCAAAGATAATATAAAAAAAAGGTAAAAAAAAGTGTGTTATTGTGGTATCAAGTAGTGTTATTGTGGTATCAAGTACCCATTGGTTTTTGTTGCAAATTGCATTTGCAACTTCTATGTTTTCTCAATATAAACGCGATGTCCCTTGATCTATTGGTATTGCTAAAATTATTTTTGTCTTGCTTTCAGATTAGAACGAAACCAAGGTTGCAATGTTTTTCTTCTCATAAACCTCACAATTGATTCAATACATCCTTTGAAAAAGTTAACACGGTATCGCCCAACCAAAGACTGTCAGAATCCTTCAGTACAAGTCCTATCTTATTTAGTTATTTGCAATGAATGAGGATTCTAACAACCATCCGCTTAAGAACCCACTTTTATTCCGTACATTGAAGAGATAAAATTAATAACTTGGAGCCATAAACAATTGCACTTATATTAAATTTTACAAACTTGATTTTGTTAAGACATAAAAATTATACGTTGTGATTTATATTTCAAAAGTAATTTTAGTTAAAATTGTTGTAAAATTAATAAGAATTAGAAGAAGAATAGAGATAAGAGAGATAGGGAAATGTATTCTTGTTGTATTGTCACACTACAATGATGCCTTATTTATAGGCTCGAGAAACATGAAAGTTACAATAACTGAAATTATTCTGCAACGGTCATAATGTCTCCAACAGCCATAACGTCTCCAACGATTATATAACGAATATGGACAACCAATAAATTATTCTTAACACTCCCCCTTGGATATCTAATAATCCTATTGAGAAGAAATATGTATTAGAAGTTGCCTCCTTAAAACCTTACTAGGAAAATCCAATGGGACAAAACCATGGTGAAGGAAAAAAGAGTGCAGCACGTATTTCACTCCCGATCTTGTATTCTCAAAACTTGAAGTAGGTGATGCCATAAATAAATCTGCCAAATTGAACGAATTTGTTGAACATCAATTTCACCATTTTGTTGAAGATCATGAGTGAAGAAGAATTTTGATGACATATGCTTCGTTTTGTCTCATTTGATGTATCTTCCATTTAATTGAGTTATGCAAGCAACATTATCTTCATGCAATATTGTTGAATCCTCTTTTTCTAAGAATCGCATGCTTTTCGGATGTGTTGCGTCATTAAACTTGATCAAACACATTCTTGACTTTCTTCATGAATTGCTATTATCTCATGTCGTTCTTCTACTTGTGAATAAATATCCTGTTTGAAATCTAGCTTTGTGTGAGATAAACTTGATATTTCAACTGTGTGTTTATCTCATTCATTGGTAGCCTTTAAATAGGCGAACATACAATAAATGGTAACAACGTAACAGACTAAAACAAATAAATACTCTATCTAAACATTCCTACGGTTACAAAGAATTCAAACAATATACGTTACAAAGAATTCAAACCTACGGTTACAAAGAATTGAATTCAAACAATATACGTTACAAAGAATTCAAACCTACGGTTACAAAGAATTCAAACAATATACGTTACATATAATCTCCAACACTCTCCCTCAAGTTGGAGTATGTAAGGATGAAATGCCCAACTTGGGAAGAAAACTAAGAAGCTCGCGTTGTCCCAAGGCCTTAGTAAACAAATCAGCAAGTTGGGAACGAGAAGGCACATGAGCTGTTGTAATATGCTTGGCTAGAATATGTTCACGTACAAAGTGGCAATCTAACTCAATATGCTTGGTACGCTCGTGAAACACCGGATTCGCTGCAATGTGTAAAGCAGCTTGGTTATCACAAAACAATTCCATAGGACTTGAGTGAGTGACCCCAAGAGAGGTCAGAAACGACTTGAGCCACACAATATCTGCTGTAGCTGCAGCCATTGATCTATACTTGCTTCTGCAGAAGAGCGAGACACCGTTACTTGTTTCTTGGTCTTCCAGGATACGGGTGAAGAACCCAACATAATAAAGAAACCAGTGAGAGATCGTCTGGTAAGAGGACATGAAGCCCAATCCGAATCACAATAGGCATGAATTTTTAGGTCACAATCCGATTTGAGGAGAAGTCCTTGACCAGGATCTCTATTTACATATCGAATAACCCGGAGAACAGCCTCATAATGAGCTAGGCGCGGTGAATGCATGAATTGAGAAAGGATATGAACAACATAGCTCAGGTCGGGTCTTGTGATAGTGAGGTAAATCAACTTACCAATGAGTCTTCTATACCGTTCAGGGTTCTCATATACTGGTCTGTCATCCAAGGCAAGACGATGATTTTGTTCTATGGGGGAAATCGCCGGTTTACATCCACTGAGCCCGGAATCAGAAAGAATATCCAGGGCATACTTACGCTGACATAAAAATATTCCTTTCTTGCTGCGGGCAATTTCTATACCCAAAAAATATTTCAGACTACCCAGGTCTTTTATTTTAAAACACTGATTCAGATACTCTTTGACTGAAAGACAAGCATGTGAATTATTACCTGCTAAGATGATGTCGTCGACATAAACTAAAAGTGCAAGAGACACCTCCCCTTTTTGCATAGTAAAGAGCGTGTAATCAGCTTTTGACTGAACAAATCCATATGCCGTCAACGAACTGCTGAGTTTGGAAAACCAGTTTCGGGGTGATTGGCGCAAACCATACAATGACTTTGTAAGACGACATACTTTATGCTTAGACCCAGTACTGAATCCAGGGGGAATCTCATGTAAACTTCCTCACTTATTTCTCCATTCAAGAATGCGTTATGAACATCAAGCTGGTGCAACTCCCAGTTTCTTGTTGCAGCCACTGCAAGCAATGTACGTACATTCACCATCTTTGCCACTGGTGCATAAGCCTCACTGTAATCTTCTCCGGCAATCTGATAATTACCTGCAATCACCAATCTTGCCCTATACCGTTCCATCAGAACGATATTTTATTTTAAACACCCACTTGCTTGGAAGAGCACGCTTCCCTGGAGGTAAATCCGTGAGGCACCATGTATGGTTGTCTTCTAAGGCTGTGATTTCAGCCCTCATGGCTTCAACCCATCGGGAGTCTCTCATAGCATCTTGAAATGTACGTGGTTCATGACCTGTGTCAATAGCTGCAACAAAATCTTGATGTTGCTTAGAAAAGTTAGTGAGGCTAAGATAATTGCACATAGGATACCGAGTACCTGAGGTGACATTGGTTTGAGTAGGGAGAGATGAAGGAGTGTGTGTTTCAGCTACTTGACATGCATAGTCGTGCAAAAAAGATGGCTGCTTCCTGGTACGATGCTGGCGTGTGACTTTTTGACGCAGATTTGCTTCCAGCAACTGCTGTTGGGTTGATGCATCACTAGAACTCGAACTTCTTTCTAGTAAGGAGGACTCCCTAGCGGCAACTTCGTTAGTTGGTGTTGCTTCCAGAGAAACACTCCCCCTATCGTCCAGAGGAACACATGATCCACTAGGCGTTGGGCTGTCATTTGATGCCTCAGAACCGTCATGGACAATTTTGCCTTCGTCAAAGTAATTTGGCTCTGTAGGCACACGAGAATTTGGTGCAGAAACAGATTGTACTGGAGCTTCGCGAAAAGGAAAAATATTTTCAAAAAATTTTACATCCCTGGACACAAAGCTTTGTTGCGCTTCTATATCAAACAATCTCCAACCTTTCTGCCCTATTGCATATCCGATGAAAACACATCGTCGCGAACGTGGAGCAAACTTGTCAGTTGGTTTCGGTCTTGTATTAGCAAATGACAGACAATCGAACGTGCGCAAGTATGTATAATCTGGTTTAACTCCATGCAATTCTTCATGTGGTGACCTGCCTTGGAGAACTCTTGTAGGTGTTTTATTAATTATATGAACAACAACAAGAATACTCTTCTCCCAAAAATCAACAGGGAGATTTGCATGAAACAGTAAGGCACATGATACATTAAGGATGTGTCTATGCCTCCTTTCGACTCTCCCATTCTGTTCAGGCGTATAAACACAAGTTGTTTGTTGCAAAATACCTTTTTCATTCAAGAGTTTCACCATGTTATTAGATTTGAACTCAGTACCATTATCAGACCTTATTATTTTTACGGTTTTACCAAATTGGTTCAGAACCATAGCAAGAAATTTGCACATCCGATCATAAGTTTCACTTTTATCGGCCAACATAAAAACCCATACATGCCTACTATAGTCATCCACCACAGTTAAGAAATAACGTGCACCATAAGAAGAAGAATTTTGATAAGGACCCCAAGTGTCACAATGGATTAAATCAAAACATTCTTTGCTGCGAGAAAAACTTATGAGGAAACATTGATCTAGTTTGCTTGGTACGATGACAAACTTCACATGCCTTACATATTACTTTATTTTGCAAAGCTTGAAATTCTGGAACCAAAGATAAGATATCATAGGATGCATGGCCTGGCCTGTTGTGCCACAAGTCAATTGACTCTCCTGCTTGAACTACCGAAGCTGAAGCACATGAAGGCTGAAACACATAGACTCCTTCATGAAGTTCATCCAAACCAATCTCCCTCTTCAACACTTGGTCCTGCAAAATGCACTTTTTATCAGTAAATGTAACGCTACTGCTCTTGGAGTGAAGCAATTGGGAAACAGAGATGAGATTACAGCGTAAGTTAGGCACATATAAAACATTTGACAAGCTGAAGTTTGTATTAAACACCATCGTGCCTTGTTTTGCAGCATAAGTAATAGAACCATTTGGTAGAGTCACAGATAGAGGGGGAATAGGTGTAATGTCAGCTAATAAAGCCAAAGTGCCTGTCATATGACGTGAGGCCCCACTATCAATGAGCCATTGATAATGAATACGCTTACCAGATAATTTTTCATGTGACTGAGGCTGGTCTACCAACGTTAACAGTTTGTTCACAATTTCTGGGGTCAAAACGGAGTGTGCAGCAACTTGAGAAGAGGCAGAATGAGAGACGTCTGGAGGAAGAGAGTTAGCAGCAACTGGGTGTGAGGCATCCATTGCAAACGTCGCATGAGCATGCGTATAACGTCCTGCCGAACGTCCTCCCCTTCCTCGTCCGTGACCAGCACTCCTGTTTGGTGGAAAACCATGAACGTTCCAGCATTTGGAAAGGTCATGATTGGTCCTGCCACAATGAGGGCAAGGTATTCTGTCTTGTGGTTGGTTAGGAACCATCCGCTGCTGCATGGACGTGTCTGACTGCTTCATGGAATCGGTTTGGGCTGAGTATCCCACTACCTAACTCATCTCATCTTGAACGCGAGAAATACTACGATGGGTCTCCTCTTGAGTGACAATTGCGTACACTTTGTTGACACTAGGAAGAGGAGAAGTGTTGAGGATATGGGATCTCAGATTGCCAAATGTAGATTCATCCAGCCCCATCAAAAATTGATAAACGCGATCATGCTCTTGCTCCTCCTCGATTGCTTTGGCAATGGCACACTTATCACCACAATCGCAAGACTTGCGAGTTTTGCTACCTTCCAGATCATCCCATACAGCCCTGAGTTTGGTGTAATAATCACCAACGTTATCTCCATGTTGCTTGATATTGGCTAAACTGGATTTCAGTTGATACTGTCTTGGAAAGTTTTGCACTGCATATCTTTCCTCTAGGTCATTCCATAAGTCCTTGACGTCATCAAAGCACTTGATGAATGGTTGAAGTTTTGCATCAATGGTGTTGTGAATCCAACCATTGAGCATCGAATTGCACATCTCCCAGGCGCGCCACTCTTCGGCATCATCCTCTCCTGGTTTCTTGACTGAACCGGTCACAAAACCCAATTTGTTTTTCGCCTTCAATGCGTTTTTCATGAGCTTGGCCCAGTTGTCATAGTTGGCCTCACCACGCAGCATGACAGTCGTTAACAAGAGACCTGGACTGTCGGATCCAGCCAAGTAAAATGGCGAACTAGGATCAGTTGTTTTGGACTTGCTGCCACCACCTGGTGTCATGTTAAATGAACCAGCTTTCGCACTGCAAGGGAATGCAGAAACGTGTATACTAGGATTTCTCTGATACCAAGATAAACTTGATATTTCAACTGTGTGTTTATCTTATTCATTGGTAGCCTTTAAATAGGCGAACATACAATAAATGGTAACAACGTAACAGACTAAAACAAATAAATACTCTATCTAAACAGTCCTACGGTTACAAAGAATTCAAACAATATACGTTACAAAGAATTCAAACCTACGGTTACAAAGAATTGAATTCAAACAATATACGTTACATATAATCTCCAACAGCGTGGATCCTGCATTATTATAGTATCTTCATATTAAAAAAAGAATTAATTCCTACTAACAAATTGATAAATAAAGATAAAATATAAGAATAAGGGGGAAGATATAAGGTTTAAAAGTCAAACATCCACTTTAATAATTTTATAATTCCCCTTGGATGTTCACCCTTTATTATAGGATAATGAGATTATCTCGATTGAACTAAATATGTCACACACACAAAATTTCATGATTTTTCATAGGTTTAAGTGAATATTTTATTTATGTCAACCGAGCTCATATAACCATTGAGGTACTCAATGGATTTGTTTTATGCATGTAAAATATCTTTAAATTACAAGTCATCTGGTAGATAAATATTTTATTAAGGTGATTATACCATACATGCCTTTATTGCTCTAATCCATTAATGATATTTGAAGCTTCATTCAACGAATTTCGCAGGAATTTTTTTATATGGTTCAAGCATTTTAGATCCTTCTAGGATTTTCATATATATTTCATTATCGATTGAATAAGCCACATAAATAAGCTATAATAACATCTGTTAGACGCATGTCAACCTTTTCATGTACTGTCATATTATTAAAATATCTGAAGGTGATCACATCCACTACAAGAGAATATATTTTCGTATAATAGATGCCAGGTTTTTGTAAAATTCTAGTGCTACAAACAACTTCATTATAATTTGTGCACATTTGTACCCCATTGGCATTTAACGTGTTGTAAAATTAATAAGAATTAGAAGAAGAATAGAGATGAGAGAGATAGGGAAATGTATTCTTGTTGTATTGTCACACTAAAATGATGCCTTATTTATAGGCTTGGGAAACATGAAAGTTATAACGTCTCCAACGATCATAACGGTTATATAACGGATATGAACAACTAATAAATTATTTATAACAAAAATAATATTATTTGAATTTTTCGATAAAATTCACATGTAAATATGGGTATATAAACTTAGTCAAAAATATTTATATCAATAAACATTTAATTAAAAATTTCTTATCACTTTTGTAATTGAACTCAATTATAATTTTGATGTAAAATTTATTTTGCTATTATATTATCAAATATATTGACGCAAGATTCAAATCACATCAGGCATTATTAACAGCCTTAACCGTAATTCTGTAACAAGCAAACGCTAAACGTTTTTTTTTTTTTTTTCAAACGTACTAGTAGTGGAATTAGAAAATTGAAATTGACACCAGCATGCAAGTCAAATAAATTACTGTTTACCTTTCATTGTCAAAGAATATTTTCAGTTTTATTTCTTACAAATGGAGTAAAGCTATTATTGCATTCTATCTGTATTTGAGTTCAAGGTCAAATATCGAACACTGGCTCCCCCAATGAATAAGATTAGAAAACTATTTGGGCCCATGAGCCTTTTCAAAATAAGGACAGGGCGACTTTTCATGAGTAAGCAGTTGAGAAGACGAGACCTCTCAGGCTAAGAAATAACTGCAGATTCAACCACATGTGTCAGCACATATCCTAAGCATTTGATATATGCTTTGGAACAAATCTAGAACCATCTGGAACCTTCCCTAAGTAACATATCTGATATCCATATCTATGAATGAAAAGGCAGACATAAATCAAAATTACACATCACTTTACTGTTTAGCATGTGAGGGAAAGAGTTATTAAGCTGTCTATATGATAAGGTGTACTAAATATTTATAAGAAATATGCCCAAAGGATAATATACTGCAAAAAGTTTTTAGCATCCGTCTATGCCAGAAAAAGACTGCATATTTCGTAGGATGCATTTTAAGGAGAAAATCCATATAAGCATACGCAAAAATTTGTGTACACTGCCATGTTAGAACATGTTACATCAGCTCCTAATACTTTGCAAACTCTCCTGAAAGTGAGATTTCCAACAGTGGTCAAGGCTTCAGGATGCAACTCCTCCCTAACATCAATGAGTATCTTTTAACATGATTGCAACTTCAGGCTTCCATCAGTTCCTGGGATTCTTATAGGCATCAAGGCTGAAGTTGAGACTATGACCTTTGTTTTCTGTCCCATGAAGACCTTAATAATTTTCTTTAGTTTTTCTCCTCTTCTTTTGGACAAAGTACATCAAAACAAATTTTCCATCTTTTTTGTAGTGTAAATTTCGTGTATATCAAGGCCAGAGTTGAAGGACAAGAATATAAAATTGAAAGTATTAAAAAAATTTTACAAGATCATAAATTAGAGCCCAAGGAACTCTTAGCATTAGCATTTTTGTAGAATGTAAAACCATTATCAGAGTTCGGACAGAATAAAATTAGGAGGGAAAAGCAGGAGTAAGTTATTAATGAATATTTACACATCCACTGGACCATTAAATCCATTCAGTGTAATCTCTGACTAAGCTAAACACATTTTTAAGTGCCTCAAATTGCATTTTTCTTACATACTTTGCTTCATATTCCCCTATGTAACAAAAATAGCTAGAAACTAGAAAGACACCATGTTTAACCTTTTTTCAATTTATTCCCCTAAAACGGGTAAAGTTTGTATTTTTAAGAAAAGGAAGAAAAAAACAGAGATATGAAGCAACAAAATTAGTGAGTTGTGTCAGAAGTGGGATTTGAACCCACGCCCTCTCACGAGGACCAGAACTTGAGTCTGGCGCCTTAGACCACTCGGCCATCCTGACAGATATTGTTGTAATCACGTAATTATTTATTTATTCCTGATAATTCAGGTTTAGAATTAGAATTTGCCCCCTTTTTTTTTGGTAATTTTCTGGCTTGCCCTTTATTACCTATTTCAATTTAAAATATTATATTAATTATTTATTCCTATTTTATTTTTTTCCTTACACAGTTTGAAGGAAGATATACTATTCATATCCTGTAGAGCTAGTACAAAACATGAAACTTAAAATTTTAATTATATTTAAGGATAAGATAGACTATTCATTATTTTAAGGATATGATATTAATTCCAACCTATATGAAGTCATTATTCTAATAATCAAATCATATGATGTGGGGAAAAAGTTAGTATAAATAAATTAAAAGATTATACTTTTTGCTAAGAAAATCAGACAATAATTAATTGACTTATTTGACCACGCTTTTTAGTTATATATATATATATATATATATATATATATATATATATAAAAAACTTAGAGTAAAATCTTTTTGATCCCTAACAAAAAAATACGATCTCCACTTTCGTCCCTTAAAAAAAAATTCATATTAGTCTTTTTTTAAGAACAAAATTGGGTCTTCATTGAATTTTTGAAAGATCATATTTTCAAAGAACTGAAATTATAAAAGGATCAAAAGTTGACTTTTTTTTTTTAGAGACAAAAATGATGATCGTATTTTTTGTTAGAGACCCAAAAGAAATTTTAGTCAAAAGTGTAATTAGGTTGAAATGACACAATTAAGCTTTCTCTCAGAATAAAAAACTTCCAAAACAATATTCCTCTTTATAACACATTAAAAATCAGATTACATTATGATAGATTTTTATAAATGAGTTTTATTAATCTCATGTTAAAGGAGATAAGTTATCTCATGTCATAGAGATAAACTTGTGCGCTCCACTACCTGAAAAATAAAAAGAAAAGAAAAGAAAAAGGTGACACAGTTATCGAAGGATATGTAGGAGAGAAATTTATCACATATAACATAAGAGTAGTTTTTCTCTTTATAAATATTTATAACTACCAATACCAACTATGTAGTATATAGTTATATATATATATATATTTCCTAAACAAAATATATGTGTAAAAAATCTTGCTTCACTTTACTATGGCTCTGGTGGGCTGATTCTTTTTGTGTTGAGATTATTAAATGTCTGTGGGCCAAGTGTTAACTTTAGGCCCATTGTGATTTCCCCTATTCAGCTGAAGTTGGGTCTTTGTGCAATAAGCAACACACCTCAAAACGTCAGCGTTTTAAGGTGTGATGGCTTAATGGTATATGAGCTCCTCTTCGTGCTGTGCGTTGGTAAAAAAATCTTCATTTGGGTATTCTGATATAATCTCCTGAGAGAATAGGCTCTGCTAGGGTTTTGCGGTTTTGAGTGTTCTTGTACAAACACTGAGTGAAACACTGTGATTTTGGCTATGATGCTTTGATGAATCTTGTTCATCTCAACAAGACGGTTCCTTTGATCGGTGAGATCTTCTGATTGGTATTCAAATGCTGGAGAAGATAATCTGCAAGGTGGTCCTGTGAAGCTCGTGTGTTCGGCTTGGAGGTCCAGAGATAGGAACTACGTTTCCTATGCTAGCTTGTGAAGATTGGGAAGTCTTCTTCATCTTTATAATATCAGTTGTTTACCGTTCTTAATCTTGAGTGTTTATTCAAGATCTGTTTGTCTTGTTGTTATTTGTTGAGAAATTAGGTTCCTCATTTGCTAGTTTCTGTATAGCTTGTTTCTGTATACTGTGAACTCTTGTTTTTCTTTCTGATCTTGAATAAACTGCATATCAGAGGGCGTTTAACCCTCTTTAGGCCCCAGGACGTAGGAAACTCACTAACCCTGAGTTTCTGAACCTGTAAAATACTGGTGTCTCGTCGCTTTATGCTTTCTTTATTCTTTCTTGTTATGTTTCTTGCGTTACTGTTTGTGAAACGGATTCCCCAAATTACAACAAGTGGTATCAGGAGCTTAGGTTCCATTTCTCTTTCTGTTATTTTCTTTGGTCTGTCATATCTTTCCCCCCTCTACCATTCGGTTTGCTTGCTCGGCTGTGGAGGTTCGGCAAGATGGGCATCACTAAGCTGGAGGTGGAGAAATTTGATGGGAGAGGTGATTTTAATATGTGGAAAATTAAGATGAAGGCTGTGTTGGTTCAGCAAAAATGTGAGGATGCAATAGGACCTGCAAAGTACCTACCTGAAAACTTGACACCAAAGGAAAGGAAGGACCTGCTATCCTTAGCTCATAGTCTCATAGTTGTCAATATCTCTGATAGTGTACTGCGTAGGGTTAGCAAGATCACTGACCCTCATGAGCTCTGGCTAAAGTTAGAGAGTCTGTATCAAACCAAGTCAGCCCCCAACAAAATGTTCTTGAAGGAAAGATTTTTCTCCTTCAAGATGGATCCTAGTAAGTGTCTGGAGGATAACCTTGATGAGTTTAATAGGTTAACTCTACAGCTGGAGAATGCAGGGGCTGTTGTCTCTGAAGAAGATCAAATTCTGATTCTCTTGAATTCTCTTCCTGACCCCTATAGAGGGGTTAAGGATGCTATAAAATATAGTAAGGGGGATATGATCATTGATGAGATTATTGAGGCCTTGAGGGCTAGAGAAGTTGAGATGATTTCTCACAAAAAGCCCACTGCTGAAGGCCTCTATGTTAAAGGAAAGGGGAATAAAAAGGGGAAGTCAAACAGTAAGAAGAAGGGGAACAACTATTCTGTTCCCCAAGGTAATCAAAGTGTCCAGGGAAACCAAGATAAGAGTAAAAGCCAATCACAAGGCAAGCTTGTGTGCTGGCATTGTCATAAAGAGGGCCACCTGAAAAGGAATTGCCCTGAAAACCCAAGGAGTGTCCCCAAACAGCAAGGTAAAACTGAGTATGCAAATGTACTCACTGACTTTAACAGTGTTGAAGCACTGGTTTTGTCTGATAAAACCTTTGAAGCTGAATGGGTGATGGATTCTGGGTGTACATACCATATGACACCCAGAAAAGAGTGGCTTAATGGGCTGGAGTCTCAAAGGGGTGACAAAGTCTTAATGGGGAATGACCAAGTGTGTGAAATAAAGGGTGTGGGGTCTGTCATGTTCAAGATGAGTGATGAGAGCTGTAAAATTCTAAAAGAAGTTAGATTTGTTCTTGCATTAAGGAGAAACTTGATCTCCTTAGGGATGCTTGACTGTAGTGGTCTTGAGTTTAGAAGTAAGCAATGACTGCTTGATATTGTCAAGGGATCACAAGTCCTCATGAGAGGAAAACTTGTGAATGGCCTCTAAATATTATAAGGCCAAGTTGTCACACAAGAAGCCTGTGTGGCAGCTGTAAAAGCTGATGAATCCATTCTCTGGCATAGGAGACTTGGACACATCAGCAACCAGGGGTTGTCTGAGCTGTATAAGCAAGGTAGTATTAGCTCAAAAGGGGTAACTTGTGTGGAGTTTTGTGAAAACTGTATTTTGGAAAAAACTCACAAGCTCCCCTTTGCTGCAGCTAGCAATACCTCTAAGGCAGTGCTTGAATATGTCCATTCAGACCTGTGGGGATCTCCTAATATCCCCAGTTCTTTATCTGGATGTCACTATTTCATTTCAATAGTTGACTCATATTCCAGAAGGGTCTGGACCTACTTCCTAAAACATAAGGATCAAGCTTTTATTAGTTTTAAGGATTGGAAAATCCTGGTTGAGAATAAAACTGGAAAAAGGGTTAAAGTTCTTAGGACTGATAATGGCTTAGAGTTTGGTAACAATCAGTTTGCTGATTTTTGCAAAGAGCATGGGATCCAAAGGCATAGGACCTGTGCTGAGACACCCCAGCAAAATGGGGTGGCTGAGAGGATGAATAGGACAATTTTGAATAAGGTGAGGTGCATGCTTGCTGAATCTGCTCTTGGCAAGGTATTTTGGGCAGAGGCTGTTGCTACAGCCACCTATGTTATAAATAGGTGCCCTTCCTCTACCATAGACTTTAAGACTCCAATGGAACTTTGGTCCAATAAGCCACCAAATCTAAATCACCTGAAGCCTTTTGGGTGTCTTGCCTATATGCACATTAGGCAAGATAAATTGAGTCCTAGAGCCTTAAAGTCTGTCTTTATAGGGTATCCCCTTGGTGTAAAAGGTTACAAGCTCTGGCTTGTAGCTGAAAGGAAGTGTGTGGTCAGTAGGGATGTCATTTTCAAATAAAATATTTTTTTATAAGGACATAACAAGTGAGTCCAGTTCTTCCCAACCATCTGAAACTTTGCAGTTTCAGGTGGAGCTAGCTGACATACCTGTGCAGCATGCTGATAGGGAAGAACTGATGGAACAACCTGCTGTTCCTGGTCAGCCAGAGCTGGAAACTGGTCCCCTTGATGAAGGTGGACAGGTTGAAGAGGGAAATGGTGGTCTTGATGACTACTTGCTGTCACGAGACAGAGTAAGGAGGAATATTAGACCTCCAAGTAGGTTTGCACATGCTGATGTGGTAGCATATGCCTTACAAGTTGGGGATGTGCTTGAGTTGGATGAACATGCTACTTTTAAAGAGGCTATGAGGCTGGAATCCAAGGGTAGTTGGGTAAAAGCCATGGATGAGGAAATGGACTCTTTAAAGAAAAATAATACCTGGGTTTTGGTGGAGAGACCAAAGAAAAAGAGAGTAATTGGCTGTAAATGGATTTTTAAAAGAAAACCAGAAATACCAGGAGTGGAACCAGCTAGGTTCAAGGCTCGGGTAGTGGCTAAAGGCTACTCCCAGGTTGAAGGTATTGACTACAATGAGATTTTCTCACCTGTGGTCAAGCATGTATCAATAAGATTGATATTGTCTGCTGTTGCTATCTATGATTTAGAACTGGAGCAGCTTGATGTCAAGACTGCCTTCCTCCATGGCAATATTGATGAGCAAATCTATATGGAACAGCCTGAGGGCTTTGTAAAGTGGGGGACAGAAAACATGGTGTGCCTACTGAAGAGATCCTTATATGGTCTCAAACAGGCACCCAGACAATGGTATAAACGTTTTGATGATTTTGTTTTATCAAAAGGTTTTGTTAGAAGTAATTTTGATCACTGTGTCTATTTTAAAAATTTACATGATGACTGTTACATTTATCTGTTGATATATGTGGATGATATGTTGATTGCTTCTAGAAGTTTAAGTGAAATAAATTCTGTTAAGAATATGCTGAAAAATGAATTTGAAATGAAATTTCTTGGACCAGCCAAGAGGATTCTTGGCATGGAAATTATAAGGACAAGGGAAGATAGACATCTATCTCTATCCCAGTCTGAGTATGTGAAAAAGGTTCTAAGAATCTTTGAGATGCATCAGTCCAAGCCTGTTAGCACTCCATTAGGTGCTCATTTTAGGCTGAAAGCTGTTTCAGGAGAATTATCTCCTGAAGAGTCACAGTATATGTCATTTGTTCCCTATTCTAATGTTGTTGGCTGTTTAATGTATACTATGATTGGCACAAGGCCAGATATAGCATATGGTGTTAGCATAATAAGCAGGTTTATGAGTAAACCTTGCAAAGAGCACTGGAGTGCAGTTAAATGGTTACTTAGATACTTAAATGGATCGATTAATTGCTGTTTAAATTTTTCTGCACTTGATTCTAATGATTTTAATATTGTTGGATATTGTGACTCTGATTATGCTGCTGATCTTGATAAACGTAGATCACTAACTGGTTTTGTGTTTACTGTGGGAGGTAATGTGGTGAGCTGGAAATGCAATCTCCAGCACATAGTTGCATTGTCAACAACAGAAGCTGAATATGTGGCATTGACTGAAGCAGTCAAGGAAGCCATATGGTTAAAAGGTATAGTGTGTGAGTTGGGTTTAGGTAAGAACCCACCAAAGGTAAATTGTGACTCACAAAGTGCTATCCATCTTTCTAAAAATTCTGCATTTCATGAAAGAACAAAACATATAGATGTTAGGCTTCATTTTATTAGGGAAATAATAGCTAGTGAACAAGTATCTGTTGAAAAGATTTCTGGCATTATTAACCCTGCTGATGTTTTTACGAAACCTGTACCTGTTAGCAAATTTAGAGATGCTCTAGGTTTGCTAAAAATTGAATCACCATGATCATGCATTGCATATGGGCCTATGGGTTAAATGCCTACATCAAATCTGGTTTGCTTCTTTTATTCTGTTGCATGTTTAGAAAATAGGTGGAGTTTTGTAGTATATAGTTATATATATATATATATATATATATATATATATATATATATATATATATATATATATATATATCCTAAACAAAATATATGTGTAAAAAATCTTGCTTCACTTTACTATGACTCTGGTGGGCTGATTCTTTTTGTGTTGAGATTATTAAATGTCTGTGGGCCAAGTGTTAACTTTAGGCCCATTGTGATTTCCCCTATTCAGCTGAAGTTGGGTCTTTGTGCAATAAGCAACACACCTCAAAACGTCAGCGTTTTAAGGTGTGATGGCTTAATGGTATATGAGCTCCTCTTCGTGCTGTGCGTTGGTAAAAAAATCTTCATTTGGGTATTCTGATATAATCTCCTGAGAGAATAGGCTCTGCTAGGGTTTTGCGGTTTTGAGTGTTCTTGTACAAACACTGAGTGAAACACTGTGATTTTGGCTATGATGCTTTGATGAATCTTGTTCATCTCAACAAGACGGTTCCTTTGATCGGTGAGATCTTCTGATTGGTATTCAAATGCTGGAGAAGATAATCTGCAAGGTGGTCCTGTGAAGCTCGTGTGTTCGGCTTGGAGGTCCAGAGATAGGAACTACGTTTCCTATGCTAGCTTGTGATGATTGGGAAGTCTTCTTCATCTTTATAATATCAGTTGTTTACCGTTCTTAATCTTGAGTGTTTATTCAAGATCTGTTTGTCTTGTTGTTATTTGTTGAGAAATTAGGTTCCTCATTTGCTAGTTTCTGTATAGCTTGTTTCTGTATACTGTGAACTCTTGTTTTTCTTTCTGATCTTGAATAAACTGCATATCAGAGGGCGTTTAACCCTCTTTAGGCCCCAGGACGTAGGAAACTCACTAACCCTGAGTTTCTGAACCTGTAAAATACTGGTGTCTCGTCGCTTTATGCTTTCTTTATTCTTTCTTGTTATGTTTCTTGCGTTACTGTTTGTGAAACGGATTTCCCAAATTACAACAAACTACAATCGCATACACTATTTAATTATCTATCGCAAATATCCTTTGAAAATAAATTGATATATGTGAATTAGGAAAACAGCTATTCATTTATCTTTTTATATTATGAATTTTTATTAAATCCCATCAATACTTATATATAATCCAATGATTTTTTATTTTTTATTTTAAAATTTATTTTATTTAACATAAGTACAAAAAAAAAAGAAATGTATAATATATAGGTATTAGGCAGATCACATGGACTAGTTCTTTTTATCAGCAACTCATGTAGTTTATTGATGATTGGGCTAACATTTTTGGTCGGTAAGAAAACGAAAATAATTGAAGCGAATCGTGTATGAAGAAAGGCCACACAAAAATCGCTGTCATTAGTCAAGGTGCTAACCTGCTAGGGCACTGTCTTCTACTCTTTCTTTCGTTTTTTCTTAACGTTTTGACGTTTGAGCTTAACCGCACATAAAATTAAGTTAGTAATGTTCCAACTACAAGGCAAAGAAAAGAAAGGATTCAATCTGGTTAGTGGTTATTATTTATTACGTAAGATCCAATTAGACGTTGTGCAGAAAGTATATTTATTTACTTTTAAATTTCCTTTGCCTTTTAAAACTAAAAGTATATATAAGTTTGTACTTTTTATTTTTAGAAGCAATGATTTTATATGTCAAAACAAGTGCTCTTTAAGTTTGTTTGAGCTTAATTTTAGGGAGAATCTTTATTTTGTTTTTTAAAAATAATGATTACTTTTTTTAACCATAAAAATTATTTTTTAAAATAAATTAATTCACATACGCTCTTAATATACTTAAATATGCATTATATGTACATACGAATTCGTTTGATTTGATATTAATCTCATACGCAAACATAACGTGGAAACCTTTTTTTATTGGTTTGGTGCTTTTAGAGGTTGGTTAACAAACTTAAGGGTTACTTGTAAAATTCACAAATGCATTTATTCTTCGTGGGTGCTTCGGAAACTTGATAAGCAAGCACTATTCTATGATTGAGTTCTTTTATTATTTTATAGAAGTGTCAAAGAATAAATTTTGGTGTTACTGTTGCACCAAAGATTCAGTACATTTCACCAATAAAAATATTACACGTCAGCTAAAGTTTTCTTTTTTCATGAATTTTTTTTTCTCTCCTATAATATGTAATGCTCTCATTAGTGGGATGCACTGAATCTTGATGCAACAGTAGTACCAAAATTTTATTTCTCAAAGTGATAAAAGCAACTATTTGAGGAAGGGGAAAAAATTACAAAATACAAAAAGTGATTTGGACCCATACCCTCTCAGTCTCTCACTAGGGTTATAGAACTTAAGGTTTTTATTTTTATTTTTTTGGTGAAATAGAACTTAAGGTTTTGTAAATAGTTGAAATGGCGATTTAAAAATCGTATATCCAACCTTATGAAATGGTATAAAAAAAAACACATACCCACAAATTTCTTAAATTCATACCCACCATCTAAAAATAACAAAAGCATATTTAAACAGTTTTTGCAAGTCATAAACCTACTATACTTATTTTGAACTTTTATTATATAAAATTTATCGGTTAGCATTTAAAAAAATGGTGTTGGATCAATACCACTTCATGCTATCTTTCATCATTTTATTTTTATTATTTCAAGAAAAAACCTACCTTATGTATCATAAGAAAAGCTCAAAAAAATATTTCACATGAAAGAAAAAGGAAAAATAAAATAGGAAAAAAGACAAAATAAATTATAAAATTAAAATTCATACACTCATATTTCACAGTTCTATCAATCCCAACTCTTTCTTTGTTTTGTTAAAAATGCTAATGACACACCCTAACGTATATATAAAATAAATATAAAAGATATTAGATCGCATTGCAAATGACATTAATATTTTACTAAGTACACTCCTATTGTTTATTGTGATCAACTTTTTCCTTTTTTTGTTCTATACACATCCACTATTGTTCTCAATTTAAGGTAAGCTAGAATCTGGTAGAAGATAATTTATTCTGGATAATGGATTTGAGTTCAGTCCTTATCCCTAGAATTATTGATACCAACTTCCATTTGATGCATTGAACATTATCTTATCTTCAATTTAGTCCAAACGGGCTTATTGGTCATTCTTTAACCAAAAAAAGAAGTCTGAACATTTTTTTGTAAATGTCATCATAAAACAAATCATATCCAAATAATGCTTACAATTTAAGATATACACTGAAATTAAATAGGAGGTATAATTTAAATATAAGACAGGAATTAGGATTTGTATATGGACTTTCTGTCCGAGCTAGACAGGCAATGCCAATCAAACTTAGGATCATAACAACAAAGGAAAACTTTTGTAAATATGCGAAGCTGCATGCAATGAAACAGCAGTGAATATATAAGGAACCATCCAGCTGCAGGACCTCCTTCCCAACTTATTGTTTTATGTCGGTCTTGGAGTTGGCATTACCATTCTGCTGTTGTGCCTGATGCTGATGCTGATGCTGATGTTGCTGAAGATGAATGTTTTGTTGGGATGCAGTAGGAGGCTGCTGCTGGTGCTGGAACATCATAGGGTTGACAGAATGTTGTGGAATCAAGCAGCCAGAAGGGTGTGACTCGCCATTCAGCTCAGCTGTAGCAAGCTTTAGTCTTTGAACCTCAGCAGTAAGCGCCTCATTTAGAGCTATCAGATGAGAATACAAGGAGCATAAAAATGTCATAAGTCAATTATCGTAGTGGTACAAGTGGCAAGTACTAATAATCTCGTATAACAATGTAGAAGATATGCAATTATGGTTTTTATTAATACTTCTCATTGAGAAGGAGCAAGCAACATAAAGGATATTAAATGAATAAAAAAGAAAAGCATGCCTAGAGAGAGAGAGAAGGGTGCAAGTGCGGATAAGGGCAAAATAGGTAGATGCTTGTCTCTAAAGTAAACAAGTAAGGGTATATCACTGTTGACTTAATTTAAAGAACATCTTGATCTTATCTCAATAAATTCAATGGTATATCCACCGTTTACTTAATTTAAAGAACATCTTGATCTTATCTCAGATTCTCAATAAATATAAGGATGAATACATCCTTATTTAATCAGTTTAGAGACAAACTCACTTTAAAGGAACTTTTTCACGATAATAGTCATCTGGACTACATCAAATAACCTACATTAAAATATGGTCATTGACTAAGCTAAAAAAACCCATCCTTAAAATTGTATAACACTTTCCAATAGAATTAATTACAGCTCACACAAGATATTTCTTAGGTCTCCCAAAGAAATTTGGACAAGAATAACCAAGGGGGGCAGTTAAACATCAGCAATGAATCCATTATACATCAGGAATAACTCTCCCCTCTTCATAATGGAAGCTTATTATATGACCCAAATCTGTTTATATATGTGCTGAAGTACACTGGTGTCGGTGATCTTATCTCTTTAATTCCTATAACACTTATTCAAATGCTAAACAAATGTCACCCCATTTTCATTCACTTTGAGAGCTCTTCAGCATGAAGTGTTTTGTACTCAGTTGGCCTACAATGAGTGCAGTTATCCTTGATTATTACGTTTGTTCCAAATGGTATTATTTTTCAATATTGATATGTTGTCTTTGCTGACAATGTCATCATGTATTCTGGTACTTTTTAACATCCATATGGGACAAAACATAAGACTATATCAATCAAATCCTTAGTTTGGTAGTTCTATTGAAAGAATAAGTGTTCTAAAATATTGTGTCAAAAAGGTAGATGTTATGAAATTGTGTCACTACGAATACGAAATCTAATTCAGCCCTAGCAACCCACCATCACAAAAGTGCAATTTGATAAAAACAAATGCCTAAATGCACTTACTTACAAAATTATCACCACTGACCACTCTGGTTATACTATAGATCTAACTATGCAACTACATCTGCCACACTTTACTATTACCAAAAAGTTTTCAATGACACATTTACAATATGCGGACATCGCAACACCGTTAGCATCATATTTATTGCATAAAGTTTCATTAACTTGAGCATATTCAATCAATGGATTTATCATAAACCAATTATCCCAAAAGCTTAAGCTATTATGAGAAAGCTCATGAATAATTTTTATATCTAAAATGACCTTTCACATGAGCGTCTTTTGGGCTTGAAACATAGACAACGTAAAAGCCATTTTTACCTTATTGTAGAATTCAACTTTTTATCTAGAAGAATGGAATTGGCAAGGATGAAATGGAACTCCTAACTTATTCCATGTCAAGGACCAACTCTCCAAAAAGCGTGAATTATTAGGTAAAGACACATGAATGATTTTTGTATCTAAAAAGCTCCTTACATATTTTATAAATATTTCCCTCAATAAGATCAGCATTCAACAGTAAAAAAATAGAGTTGGAAAAATGTGATTCATATAAAAGGTTCCGGTCTTCATACAAAATACTTAAGGGAACAAAATAAGATTGAGTAGCTGATATAAACGATCCCAAACTTGAATGAAAATAAAATCTAAACCCAACAACTTGAAGGAGTTATATGAACATCTTTTACACACTAATGTTCCCCACAGTAAAATTACGTATTACTTTTAGTTGTCTATACTTGTAATACCTTCATCATGACACAAAAAAGCAATCACACAGCTCATCAGCTCTTAGGTATAATAAAAGTCAGCTAAGGAAATTTTATCATCCTTAATTGCATGCTGCTTCCACTATATAGGTCAACTGCAGAATTGTACACCCTACTCTTAATCCCATATTCAGTTAGGTTAAGTAAAATCTTAGACGGAAGTATTCACTAAGCACATTGACATGCAACATAATATAAGCAACTATTAGCTCAAGCAAGGCTTTAAGTGAAAGATTACCTATCTATTCCTATCAGTTTACAGCAAGAAACAAAAACAAAATGGAGAGATAATTTGAAAGACTGTGAATTAAAGGACAGAAATACCATCTCGGAGTTTTGCCTGTTGTTCCATGGATTGAAGGCGAAACTTCAACTCACTATTCTGGTTAGTGAGTCCAACAGAATCTCTCTGGGTTCACAGAAGGAAAGGAATCAAATTAGAAAACAATGCAATGATTACGGTACTAAAACATAGGCATTTATAAACATATATATGTTCCCACCTGTAATAGAGTAAGCTGTGCAGATAGTGTGGTGGCTTCTGTCTGTAGAGTCTGAACCTTATGTTCTAGTTCTGAAATGTAACGCATCTTCCGTTCTTTGGAACGTGCAGCTGATTGCCGATTTGCCAAAATCCTGAAATAACTCAAAAACAAAGTCAACCACGGAACTAGAAATATTAACTGTACATGTTACTGATTAAGATGTTGAATGGTACAACACCTCTTAGCACGCTTTGGATCTGACAAAGCAATCTCAGCAAGCTTTTCATTGGCCATAATTTTCTTCAGTTCAGGTCCACTAAATTCACCATTTCCAAACTCCAAGCTGAAAGCAGCTGAATTTCCATCAATTGCATTGCCAGGTGAAATCATTCCAGGACCAGGACCAGGTGAAGGTGGTAGCTTAGGTGAGTCATCATTAAAGTTCAACTTCCCAACAAAACTATCCATTGAAAGACTCCTATAGTGCCTGCTGGTTGGTGCAATATCACCTCCCAAACTCCTCTTCAACCCTTCCCTCTTCTCAACCGAAGAAACCAATCCTTGCCTTTGCATACTATCCCCACTCTCGTTTACACTGCTTTCTGCTTCATTGTCACTGCTATCACCTCCATTAGTCTTTGTTCCACTAGCTCTACTGTCCAAATCATCACGATTTTCAGCACCGTTTTTGTCATCTGTCCCCGAAGAGTTCAATGCATCAATGTTATCCAAATTCATGTAAGCAGAGAAGAGATCATCCACAACTTCCCCCTCAGGGGATTTCTTCTCACCGGATCCCTCTGCATTATGGTCAACGCTCCTATCCCAAGTTGTTTCCTTTTTGACCAACTGTGCAGGTTTTGCCACACCCGGGTTTACTGAACCCCTGAGAGGAATAAGGGGTGGAGAAGATTGCAACACAGTAGAAAATCCAAATGGGATATCACTGTTAGAGCGCCTATGCGCTTTGCGAGGAGGTAAACTCTCTCCAACCCGAGAAGGGTTGTTGCCACCCCTAGTGAAAGGCGATGATGGCGGCAACAAAGAATGTGAACTCACATCACGATCTTCCATTGATACATCAGCAGAAACAGGGTCTGACATTGAAGTTGAAGATGAGTCCCGAAAAGGAGAAGGGCTCAAAGGGGGAAGAGAATCAAGTGAGAAAAAGGACGGTTGTGACAGTGATCGCGAATGTGTAGGTGTAGGTGAAACATTCTGTGAACTCATTTGGGGTCGGATCTGAGAATAAGGTGAAATGGGTGGGATCTGATGAGGGTGCGAAGGTGGTATTCCTACTCTTTTGTTACCATCTCCAACACCGAAACTCTGCTGAAAATGATGCTGATGTTGTTGATGCCTAGCGCGCATTTGTGAGGGATTAAATTGGGGTATGCTGAGTTGGTCCATGTTTATAGACTGTTTCAGAAACGAAGATGAAGAAGCTCCAAAAGATGAAGAGTGAAGCCTCTGCATCATGTCATTATTCACATCTTCATTATCACCCATTGTGCTTCAGCTGAGAGTATGAAGCTAAATTTCACACTACAACTTACAAACAATACTTAACTTTTCCACAAGTTTCAAGACCCAGAATTCAAATTCAATCAAGTTCACATAATCTGCAACGGCAAAAACACCATAGTTAGAAATGAGAAATCAAAGACCAGTAAAAGGAATGAATGGGAATAGACCTTCTTTTTTTATAGCAAATGGTTGAGCTGAACACCAGCGTTCATCTTCATTCTAAAAAGCAAAAAAGCAAATCAGGGAATGGTGAGAACATGAGCAACATGAATGACCCAATTCATTAATAGTAGCGTTGGCCTAGAAATCCAGCTCAAGATGTTAACTTTGTCTGACGGAAATGCCGAAGGAGCAGGCGCTTATCTCTCCAAGATTCACTCTCTCTCTCTCTCTCTAGAAGAAGAACAACAACAAAGGTCACACACACATAAACAGTGTCTCTCTCTTTCTTTCTCTTTCTGCTTTTTCTCTCTCTCCACATCCACGACGATGACTACTACACGGATTTCATGACTACTACGCGTGAATTTAATAAGAATTTCATTTGGGCTGAATTTGCATTTCGTTCGCATTTCAATTTCATTCCGACCTCATTTGTTTTGTAATAAGCCAGGTTTTTCCCAATGTCTCTCCGCTATTTATGTGCCCGAACAATAATGTTTTTGTTTTTTATATAATTATTTTGCCAAAATTGACATTTTACTTCACGCGCCTTGCTCGCCCACTGTATTATATATTCCTTTATTATTCTATTTCCTATGGGCAAATTCTCAATAAATTTTTTTTTAAGAAGGAAACTAAATCCTGTGCTTTTCTTTTATTATGCGCTTCAATTACAATTTAAAAAACAGATTTCATCTTTTTTCAATTCCCATATATGTCTTATAATTTCTCGAAATGAACCATAAAAGTTTTTAATTTGGCATGGGTAGGGGATAAAGATTTGTTCACATTTCCTTTCTATGATTCTATCTTATCTCACAAAAATACTCTTAAGTTTGTATGGATATTGAAAAAAGAAAGTTTCTATGTACGAAAAAATTGCCACCAGCGTAAATCATGGGTGTAGAACTTTCTCTACGCTATAACATGATTGACACAAAATTGCGATTATGAAGTTGAGATATAAAATAGACAATATGCTTTTTTATAAAATATATACTATTGCATTTGTACTAATATATATATATATATATATATATATATTTATATATATATATATATATATATTAGTGCATTACCCGTGCGATGCACAGAGAAAAAATAACAAAAATAATTTGTCAGTGATCGTCGTTGATTAATCTCTACAAGAAAGAACGTGTCACTATTTTCCTAAATAAATATATATAAATATTAGTGTATTACTCGTGCGATGCACTGGAAGAAAAAGAAATCAGTTTGTCTATTTCGTAAAAATTAGCGCAAATAGTAAAAATATATCGTTGCATTTTATGCAATTAAGATAATGAATGGTCTTTTGAATTATCACATTTTTAACTTCAACTACGAAGTATTTATTGAAATACTAACTCAAATATTTGTCAACTCTACATGTATAAAAAGTTAGAGTTAGGTACCTGATAGCAATGATGCACGGACACGGACACGGGACACGGAACACGACACGATACGACACGCCGACACGTTAATTCTAAAAAATGTCATATTTGGACACGTTGGGACACATTTTGATATTAAATAAAATTTTTAATATATATAATATAAGAGTCCATAATAAGTCATACAACCAATCAAATATTTAAATTTCATAACTAAATCATAAATATTTAAATTTCAATAACAAATAACAAATTCAGCTTCAAAAAAGAAAAAAAAAATGTAAATGTTAATTAATTTCAACTCTTAAGAACACGCAAGAGGATGACAATGGTCCAGTAAAGTCAGTCTAACTGAGGTTGGTGTTTTGTTTCTTCTTATCCATACCCAGCTTAAAGATTTACTTTGTTAAAGATTTAGTTTGACATGAATAATCAATAGAATAGATACCCAGCTTCCATATGTGTCGGTTTCTGAACCCATGACCCCAACCACCATGTACCACCGTGAAGCTTGCCAGATCTATACCCCAGTCATTGTTAATCTCTTCACACCACCACCTCCCCTGCGCAAACGTGTTTTCCCCTAAGCTAAACCTCCATCATAACCCAAATCTAGAGTGCAAACGCAACCACCGACAACGAAGAAGACAAAGGCTCCAGCGCGAGAGAGATCGGAGAATAAGGGTTCCAGAATTTCTTATTTTTATTAAATATTTTGTATTTTTTAATTGTAATTTTATTTTATTTTTACAAAAAAAAAATGCAAAATGTGTCCCAAAACGTGTCCACATACGTTGACCGCGTGTCGGATACGGTCAAATTCGCGTGTCCCCCTAGTCAACGTGTCCTAAAAAGTCAACCACGTGTCGGACGCGTGTCCAAACGTGTCCGTGTCCGACACGTGTCGGACACGCATTTTTTCACAAAAAGAGCGTGTCCGTGTTTCACAGCCTGATAGTGTTAGATAGACAGTAATGACCATCTTGACCGAGTCCATTCTGTCATTTCTAACTGTCAATATTTTATATCAACATGGTTTGTTAGACAGTAAATATAAGAGGAAAAAATCATGTTGGTGGGCTAACCCGCCCGTTTGAAAGGTGAGGTGGGCCGGCCTTCCGGACCGAGCCCATTTTGTCACCTCTAACTATCAGCATTTTATATCAACATGTAATAAATGAAGAGTTGTCTCTAAATTGACTTTTTTGAAGTGTGTGTATTTGTGACATATATATTAGTAGGGGTGTTAATCAACCGATCCAAACTGATTCAAACCGCGATGACCAAACCGAAAAACCGATAACCGAATAAATCAAAAATCGAAAAAAAATCACAAATTTTAATTGGATTGGATCGGTTTTTTGATGGGTTGATGAAAACTGATACAATCCAAACCGATCCAATATATTAATTCTCCTCTACCTACTTGGGTCTTTTCCTAATCATAGCCTAAAAATTTCTAAACTCATTAACCCATCAACTAAACCCAAGAAAAAATGTAGTCACATCTCATCAACAAAATTTTATCTTTGTAGAGCTTCATATCTCTTTGCCAAAATTTTATCTTTGTATTTCAATTTTTTTTTTTACAAAGCCAATATATACAAAAGATGTTAGTTGCACAATAACCATGAAATAAATTTTAGGATTTTCAAAAAATCGAAAACCGATCCAATCCAAACCAAAAAATTTGAATTGGATCGGATTTCAAAAAAATCCAAACCGAAGGGATTGGGTCGAATGATTTTTGCTTCCAAAACTGATCCAATCCAGACTGCGAACACCCCTGTATATTAGATGAAGAGTTGGCAAATATTTGAGTTATTACGTTTAATATTCTAACAAACACTTAGCCACACAAAGACAGATTTATTATACAGTAAATATAAGAAGAAGAAAAATCTGTTGGCGGGCAGGGTTGGTCAGCCCGGAACCAATTTGCTACCTCAAACTATAACATTTTATATCTAAAAATAATAAGTTATGGCTGATTTATATTTTTAAGTCACACATAATTTTAAAAAAATAAATATAATTATAATTGTAATTTTACATTGGTTTTAAGTATATATATTCAATTATTTGGTTTTATTTTCCAAAAAATTGGTTAGTATTGCTCCACAGTTATCATGACTAATTCTTTTGATTGTAAGTGTAATAACCAGTGTTTAAAAACCCGGCCCGGCCGAGGTCAGGGGTCACGGGTTCAACCGGGGGATCACAGGGTCACTATGCTGACCCGGTTTTATATATTAAAAATATATATATATATATATTCTATATGAAAATATTAAAAAACAAACCACCAATCATCAAAGATTCAAAATATACTTAATATAATTCACCAATTACAACTACAAGTCAATATTATACAACCTAATTAAAGTATCAAGATACCAAAGTACAAAACTTATATTCTAATGGGGTCACTACGCTGACCCAGTTCTGCCTCTTTTGAAAAAGTCTCTGACAGAAAAATTTAAAGAAGTAAGAATGAGTTTTTGTTTTCCATCGACGACTGTAAGAATTTCATTTGAATGAATAAAATTCTTACATTTTCTAGAAGATTCACGGCAGCAAAGTGAATATTGAAAACGTCTAGGAGAGAAGAGAACGATTAGGATTTAGGTTTGTAAGCATTTTTATTTTATTTTATTTTTAATAAAACAATGTTGTTTCATGGAATTTAAAAAAAAAAACATGCAGTGACCCCCTTTGACCCCTCTGACCCGGGAGTCACTGAAACCCGACCGGATTTTGGGGGTCGGAGGGGTCGATATGCATATAGGATCTAACTTGTGACCCCAACCCTTAGAGGGGAGGGGTCAGGGTTGACCCGGTCAACCCGAGGGTGGGGCGGGGTTTTAAAACACTGGTAATAACAACATCGATCAAAAGAGTAAATAAATAAAAATCCTTCCATTTGTTTGTCTCGTAAAAGTTAACACATATCGTAAAAGTATATCGCTGCATTTTAGCTTGTCTTGTTGTCATTCAGAAATTACGTAATTTGACTCGGCTTTTTTCAGTATTTATCAAAGATGGACTTTCATTTATCACAATCTCATTGTTCATTTTGTTTAAATGCTTGTTTATGAAATATTTATAACACTAAATCCAATTATCTTATACACACAAAGACGAGTTTGTTATACAATAAGGGGGCGTTTGGTACCAAGATTATATTTCAATTCCTGGGGAAGCATGCTATGGAAAATTATAATATCACGTTTGATAGCAAAAAAGGGACAAGTTTCTTGAATAAAAATTTTTCCCGATTTTTGCACTTGTGTGTAAAGTTTTGTACAACAATCATCCCAGAAAGTCTATGGATTAGATGGAATTAATTTTTGCCCTAGGAAGTAAAAAAAACAACAATTATCTGGACCAAATTAACCTTGCTTTTTTTGTACGATCTTCGTGAATCTGAGGAAGAAGATCTATGGTGTTCTTCACTGGTGGGTCTACAAGGTTAAACTTTGCAGGATTTGTAACTGGGTTGAAGTTACCAAAACCTGCACCGACTACAAAAAAGTGGAACCCATGAATATGCATAGGGTGGTCTTCTGTTATGCTGGTATCTTGGAAAACAATTTGCACATTTGAACCATACTTCAACTTAAAAAGCTTAGTTCCTCGTGAAGGTGTCCATAGCCCCCAAGGCACATTGCCAGTACATGAGGTAAATCTGTGGTGAAGATACCAGCGCAGTGGCGGAGCCACGTTGTAACTTGCAGTTGCTTTGGCACTGGCTTAATTAGCCACGTTCATTTAGCTACACTTGAACGTGGCAAATTCTGTTTTAATTTTTTTCGAAAATTAGCCACGTTTGGTCGTGGCCAAAGAACCGTAGCTATTTGGGTACTAGCTGAATTTTTTGGCACTAGTTGACTTGTCATGCTGGCTCCGCCACTGTACTACCGATACCTAGATCTGTTTCTTCTCTCTGGTGAATAACGTTTATTGTACTTTTTGAATCAAAAGGTAAAGGTGGGGTTATTTTGGTAAAATAATCTCACATTCCCACTAATATTTCCTAACCAACCAAACACAAACTCAGTAAAATTAATTTAATTTTTCCGAGAAAATATGGGTCTATCAAACAGCTTTCTAGTAACATTCCAGTAAAATATATTTTCCACTATATTCCAGTAATAATTATTTCCCGAATAAAAAAAATTTCTCCTGTACCAAACGTCCCCTAATAGTTTATGAATTTTAATTTTCTTTAACTCCCACAAAAATAATTTTCTGATGGGAACTTGGGATCCCTTACTTACACCCGGTAGGCACAAGATGGTGCTGAGGACCTCCATAGCACGGACACGTGATTTTTTTGAAAATTTACGTGTCCGACACGAACACGCTCGGACACGCTCGGACACGCGTCCGACACGCGGTCAACATTTGAGGACACGCGGTCAACTCTCCGACACGTTCCGACACGTTTTTCCGACACGCAGTCAACTTTTTCGGACACGTGGTCAACGCTCGGACACGCTCGGACACGTTTTTTTTATTTTTTTTTATTTTTTTTTTATTTTTTTTTATTTTTAAATCTTAATTTTATTACTTTAACTAAATATAAAATAAATAATTTATAAATTAATTTATTTCTGTTACGAAATTTGACATGAAAATTTAACAAAGTACGAAAAATTATTTATATTTATATTTATGTTATGAAATTTAAATATTTGATTAGTTATATGAATTATTATACACTTTTATATTTATTAAATATAAATTATATTATATATATTAAAAAAATTATTTAATATCAAAACGTGTCCCAACGTGTCGAAATATGACATTTTTTAGAATTAACGTGTCGGCGTGTCGTGTCGTGTCGTGTCCCGTGTCCCGTGTCCGTGTCCGTGCATCATAGCTGAGGACCGTGTTGGGTCGATCCAAAGTGCAGTGTTATATTAAATCTTTATGATTAAAGAATAATTACAAATTAAGAAATGTATAATCAACATCTTATCGTTTTAGTATTATTACATAGCAGTGAATGATCATATTTTATCAAAGAAAAAATTAATGGGTTTAGTATTTTTTTTTTTACAATATTCTAATAGTGTACGTTTAAATTACGTACGTACCCATGCATATTTTGCAGATAGCAAATGATAGATGCATATTGGTTTTTGCATAAATCACATATAAAGTGATGTGCAATTTAACATGCACATTCTTCATGTATATTTGACTCGTATTATATTAAAAAATTATTTATCAAAATGATTATGTAAAGAAAATATTTAAAATTTTATATTGGATGGGTCAAAAAGTCAAAGATTAGCTATAATAAAAGGTCTTGACAATTTTTGCTAGAAAATACACTCCTTTTATCGTTAAAAATGTATTGAGGTATGTGTATATATGATTAACAAATAAAAATAAAACTTGACAACTGCCATTGCTAGAGGGCAAATTAGTTGAAAAGGAGTTTGTTTTAATTAACTGCTGGAGTCCCGAGAAGATGAGGACTTGCACATTGTGAAGGTGAACTAACAATGATGGATTTGAAAGAGATGAAGGCCGATAACTCTTATATGCCTTTTCCTAATATAATAATATCACCATTAATATATCTTTGACATTTACACATTTAAACAGTCATTCAGGCATATTTAAATTTATTTCATAGTATAATATGATGAACCAAAATCAAATATTGATAAAATAAACATAATGAAGCTTAAAAAATATAGTTAGCAGAATATATTGGAATTGGCTTTATCACAAGACTTCCAACCCATTTATAATATGTTTGGTTTTCTCATATACTTATTCCTATTTGAATATAACTATCGCTAAATATATGTACGAAATCTATATATCTAACTAGTCACTTAGATATTGAGTATGATTCATACTTTTAAATCTAGTTGATGACTCGTGTATCTTTGATACAGATAAAGCCAATGAGGTCTTGCCCTATATTTGTAGAGGTCTTGTACTATTTTGGAACTAGAGTTCTTTTATAATTCCTTTAGTTTAGTAGTTTAAGTTTGGGTTTATTAACAGTTATTGGGACTTAGGTTTTGTCTAGTCTATTTATATTATTTTGTAATTAAATACTTGTAATGAGTGTGGTAAGGAAAATATAGTGAAATATTGTTGGACACAATCCTACATTGGGGTAAAGTGTGGATAGGTATATGTTTTAATTATAATAAAAAGGCAATAACAAAAAGATAAAGCCTTGATCAAGAGCAAAAGATATTAATCATGTGTGAAGATTCAATATGTATGATGGAGTCACACAAGAAGAATTATGAGATAACATATTGGTTAAAACATGGGTGAGTTTCGAAGAAAGCAAACAATGAGTAAAGAGCATTACATCAAGAGTAACAAGAGAAAAAAACAAAACAAAACCAAGATCAATGGTATCAAAACCATGGACAATCTTTTAGATGATTTTTTGCGCGTTTTCCCACTGTTTGGCATTTTGGCCTTCTTTATTCACACGGGACTATCATGTAACAGTGACACAATCTCTTTTACTAAAATTAATTTTTTTTTATACTTTAAGTTAAACTTTTTTTCTGAAGTAACTTTAAGTTAAACTTAATATCTTCCCTTAGATTAAAAAATATATTTTATGATTAACAACTAATTTAAATTTATATTCGATTCATTTTAATCAAATCAAAATTTTATAATTTGATACATTTGTATATAAAAATAAATAAAAAAAATCAATCCATTCTAAATTATTTTTTATAACATTGAATTTTTGTAACAATTTTTATCACATTCTAAATCAATCCATACAATCAGTATTCACTGTAGTTTGTAACAATTTTTTGTAATTTAATAAATATATAACATACTTCATCCCTGTATAGCGTGTCTAGGTTTGCCCAATACCAAGACTGTTCACGTGGTTGAAGGGGGCTAAAGCATTAACCTGATTTTCAAATTTAACATAAATATTAATTATAATATTCGTGAAAAGGTAACGAATAAGGCAATACAGAAAACACATACCGATTTCCAAAGCGCCACTCTGGCAGAGTAGGATGAGAAAGAGGTGGAGCAATGAGGGAAGGGGAATCTGATCCAAGCCCAGATCTGAAGCAACATATGGCACCCACCAAGGTTTGTCTTATGCGGGTCTGTTCACTCTCACAACTGTCTAAACAAATGCGCGAGAATCGCAGACCCCCAACTGCTCAAACTCCCCTCCAAGCAATGGAATGTAGCAACATGCAATTTTGCTACCCCTGATTTGTTGCGAAGTTATGACCCTAATATATGCGCAATGTGCGCCTTAGTGTAACGCCTCACCTCCTTGGGATGCTCAGCAACTGGATCCCAATGAGCCTACAGTCTATCAAGATATGAAATCCGTAGATCGCCACCAAAGAGCTCTGTGCCATCAATGCGCACATGACCAAAAACTTGCTCACCCTCGACCGACCACACCAAAGTGGTACGTCCGGTAACTACTTGCCCGTCAGTAGGCAATCCAAGTATAGCCACCATGTCCTGTAATGTAATCGTCATCACTCCCTGCGTCATGTGAAACGTATGTGTCTCTGGTCTCCACCTCTCGACCAAAGCACTAAGAAAGGCAGAATCAATCTGAAATACAAACGACAATTATCAATTCATATGTAAATAATTCACTAATTTATAAAAATTAATGTAAAACAATATAATACATTGCATTAAAAAATACATACTTAAATATGAAGCATACATGCCATATGTATGAAACCAGCTCGTGTGAGGTAGTCAGCGGTCATGTCTGAAATATCAGCAATAGGGTGTCCCCCCTGTAGTTTACCTTGTCGTGTCTTCAACGCTCTAATCTTATACTTGTTCCACACGGTATGTGAAACGTGGGTGCGCTATGTCCTCCTCCAAAGTACCTCTCACCTCTATGGTCCAAGAAGGACATGTGTAGAGGGATCGGAAGGCTCGGGCTCGTGCTCAGATGTAGATCGCGAAGACTCGGATGAAGACAAATCAACCATAACACAATACTATTAAAAATCACAAATTGATTGTTATAATTAATTTAATTTTAAATAATTTAATTTCCTAGTCCAACATTTAAAAAATATTAAATTAAAATTTATTTTTTTTATTAAAAGTAGGTGTGCATATATTATAATTCCCTATCATTATGTTAAGACACTAATCATACCATATGTCACTAACAATTTTCTAAGTCACTAATTATTTCTAAGCCACTAACTATTTCCTACACGACTAATAATTTCCTGTCACTAGTATAATATATCTATTGCTGTAATTAAAAAATATAGAAAGCGGATATTGAGACTTAGTTGACTGATAGAGTTTCGCTGCACAAAAAGATCAAGGAAATACCTATAGAGAAGTCAGAGCAAACTTTTAGAGAGAAAGTGTGAAGTGAAAAAGAGAAAATTTAGGGTATTTATAGAGGTCTTGGGTCACACCCCAGCTTAAGCGTGTCTCTCTCCTGGGTCATGCCTCATGCTGGCTGTGTCTCTCTCCTCCCAGGTTATGTCTCATACTGGGCGTATCTTTCTCCTGAAACACATATGGTTCTGGGCATGACTGAATGCAATAAATCAGTATTTAGTTGTAAAATAGCTGTGTTTTCGTAAATAATTATTTAAAAAAAATTAATTTTTTTTGCCTTGAAAGAAACCCCAATTATCGCAATGTCACTTTTATACGCCAAGTTAGGGGTGACAATTTGGGTTGACCCGTCCCGACCCGCCAAAAAATATGGGTTGAAAAAATGAACCCACCCCGTTTTATGATGGGTTGGCGGGTCAACCCACCAATTAAAAAAATTAATTAAAATTCAAAAATAAATTATATTTTATGAATTTTTTTAAAGGGCAGGTTATATTTACAAACTTTTTCGTTTACAAACTACATTATCTTCTCTCGGGAGAACACTAGTGACACTATCTTCTCCCGGGAGAACACTAGTGACACTATCTTCTCCCGGGAGAACATAGTGCAATTTGCAAAAATTTGTAAAAAAAGTTTGTAAACGGATCCTTCCCCTTTTTTAATATTATTTTATTTCACACTTCTCTATATTTTTTTAGTCTCAATCTTAAATTCATACTAATATTTGTCAAACATTATTTAGGAACTTATATATAGATAACATTTGTCATAAATAAAAGTGTTATTCTTTATTTTTTCTAGGAAGTACTAAGATAAAAAAAAAATGGATATTACAAAAATTTTAAGGACTAATGAAATACTACCTAATTATAAAAAAAAAAAAAATTATAACCCGACGGGTCAACCCGTCCCGCGGCGGGTTGAACCCGTTTTAACCCATTTTTAGGTGGGGCGGGTTGAGATAAATTGGTGGATTGAAAACTTCAACCCAACCCGCTCTGTTTTGACGGGTTGGCGGATTGACCTGCTGAGCTCAACCCATTTTGTCACCCGCCAAGTGATATCCAAACACATTCAAACTAAATATTCTACGCTCGTGTACATCAGCCTTCAACAAAACAGTAAACCAACAAGCTTAAGTCATTACCTCCAGTCCACCACATTAATATGCAAACTGCTACGCCACCAAGATACATTGAAGCTGACAAAAAGAGGATGCAAATAATGCCATGGTTCATCTCCATGCACCCACCCACCCTACAAGCTAGCTACGTATGCAACTAAAATTGCTTAGTTAGTTGCAAATAATTAACGAGATTGAGACATGAAAAGCAGCCGGTCAGATTTGTAAAGAACCAATTCAATCCAAAAGCTTAAGTTATTGGGTGAGATTACGTTAATAGTTTTATATATCTCAACATGCCTCCTCACACGAGAGCCCACTGGATTTAAAGAGTGGACAATGCACAAGCCCACCTACCTGTGCGAACAAAGAAATTTCACTTAAAAAAAAGTGGGGACGACGAGGATCAAACCCGGAACACGAGGCTCTGATACCTCCGATACCATGTAAAAAATCAATTCAACTCAAAAGCTTAAACTATTGGATGAGGTTACATTAATGATTTTATATATCTCAACAAGATTCGATATTATAGAGACTTGGAGACACAAGATGGAGTTCTCATTTTAATTCAATATATAGCCTTCTACGAATATTTGGTGCAACAACTTCAGCTCTTGAAGATTTAGCTTTTAAAGGATATCAACATACTCTAAAATGTGGTGAATCATTGGTATCATTTGATTTGTTTTCATTTTGCATGTGATGAAAGAAATCATAGCAATCACTAACTAGCTTTTTATGATATGGCAGAACATTAACGAACTGCCTTTGTATATTATTCTTATTATTAAGACATTTTTATGATATATTTAATTTGTACGTACAAACAAGTAAAAAAAGTGAAATTTTTTAGCTAAAGAAATTAACATGTTATTTAGTAATAATAGAATAAATATTTTTTATGATAATCTCATTGTATTCATGTTTTTTCAGTCATTGAAGTTAGTTTCGAGATTCTAGCTAGCAGCAAAAATAAAAAAAGTTACCGTGAATATCAATATTAATATCTATCTTTATATCATGAAATAGAGTCTTCATTTTTAAAGTAAAATTATTTTTGATCATATATTTTTTTAAGACACGTAATTTCACCATTATCTAATATTTTTAATTATTTAAAACTTTAAATTATTTTTTTCTTTTCTTTTATATTAAAATTATTATTTCTATACAAATCTTAACTTTTTAATTATACTCTTAAAATTATCACTTTTAATTTTTTAGTATATTAAAATTTATTTTTCCTTATAAATCTAAACATCTTATACTTTTAAATTTATTCTTTTAATTTGTTCCTTAACTTTTTTATTAATTATCCTTTCAAGCTTTACTACTTGGAAGTTCATGTATATATCTGCTTCTCTGTGCATGCGGCAAAAAAAAAAAAAAATTACCAATAATTTAGTATTCATAGTTAATATATATAGAGAGAGGGGCAGGATTCTTTGATATCGGTGTCAAACTTTGAAATTTGACACCAAATCTTATAACCGTTGATTTTCGTCAATCAACGGTAATAATCTCCCCCAACCAGATATTAATCCTCAATAAATGATAATCATTGATTGACAGAAATCAACGATTAGAATTTGATGTCAAATTTAAAAGTTTGACAACGGTATCAAACAATGCTACCTGACATACACACACATACACACATGATCAGATCAATACGATATGGGCTAACCAATATGTACAGGGCCTAATCACACACGGTTGATATGAGAAGTCTTTGGGTTGGGTTATCTGTAGCGATGTGCAAAAAAATTGGTTCTCTTGCCCTGCCTTTGACCCATAAATACATATTTTTTGAATTGGGTTTAAATACTGACCCACTTTTATTTAGGTCAGTTTTAGACATGACTTGTTTTAATCATGATCATTGACCCAAAACTTGACCCACACTCATTATGTGAAAAAAAAGAAAAAGAAAATCACAATTACATTAAAAGAAAAGTTTTAACGTAAAACAATTACGTCAAAATATTTTACGAAAAATAATTCCATAAAAAATTTTAGCAAAATTTTTTGACGAAAAATATTTTTATCAATTTTGTGACTAAAAATATATCTGTAAAAAAATTTAAACGAAATTTTTTTTTGTCAAATTATTTTAGTAAAAACATATTCATCAAAAATTTCGACGAAACACATTTTCATCGAAATATTTTGACGGAAAAATTTTTTCATCAAAATTATTTACAGAATTCAAATCTCGGCGAAAGTTTTCGACGGAAACATTTTAGTTAAACTTTTTGACAAAAAAAAAATTTCGTCGAAATTTTTAGCTAAACACATTTTCATCAAAAAATTTCGACTAAATATTTTCGTCAAGTTTTTTGATAAAAAACATTTCCACCAAAATTTTCAACGGAACACATTTATGTCAAAAATATTTCGATAAAAAATTTTGACGAAAAAAATATTCTGTCAAAATTCTTTAGAGAATCTAAATTTCGTCGAAAGTTTCGAATGAGACATTTCCCTCAAAACAATTTCCGTCAAATTTTTTGTCAGAACACATTCCCATCGAAATTTTGAACGAAAAATATTTCGTCAAAATTTTTGACAGAATTCTTTTTTTGTTTAAAACATTTGATGGAGGAAATCATTTTCGAATTTTTTTTTTACGGAAACTAAATTTCGTCCAAAATTTCGACAGCAATTTTTTTTTTTGTAAAAAATTTCATTAGAGAAAACATTTCGTCGCTTTTTGACAAAAAGTATTCCGACGAAAAAATAATTTTGTGACGAAATTTTTATCGTTTGCAACGTAGAAATTTCATCGAAAATATGATCTTTTTTAGTATTGTTAAAATTAGTGATTTTTCATCTTAAGATGGGAAGAGCGTTCTCTTATCATTTACTTTTCATTAATTTTCACTAATTTTGCTTCACATGTGCGGGGGCTTAAAATTACATTCCTTCATTTATTCAACAAATATCAAATTTGTTATAAATTTTATATATTTAAAAAAAAAATTAAATTTCATGAGTTTAAAAAATAAATCAATAACTATAAAAAAAATCAAACTAAAAACATGTTTTGAAACCAAGTCAAAAACGGGTCAAGTCGAATTTGACCCCCTTCAGAAACCAAGTCAAGTCAGATCTGACCCGGTTCTGAACTAGTTCAAAAAAATCCAAACCAAGTCAAACCTGACTTGGATCAAATAAAAGCGGGTCGGATTAAAATACTTAACCTATAAAAACCAAGTTGGGTCGAGTCAACACAAAAATCTGACCCGACCTGACCCATGCACACCCTTAGTTTTATGTTTTCTGGGCTGTTGAAAATTGTTCATAATACGATGGGCATGATTCTCCTTTGGCACGTTGATCTTGACTGGGGGTATCTGCAATGACACTCTGACACTCAAGTTAGTATCAAAGTCAGGCTTATCTGGTAACTTGGGTTTTGTACCCTTTGTTTATACAGTGAATCTGATGCCGCCTTCGACGAGCGGTGTGTCTTTTGATTGGCTGCAGGTTCAGCTGGTGTCTCGTTGGACCTATTTCATTATGTCAAGCTATCTTGGTAGAGTAGCGGCAAGTTGGTGTTGTCTTTCATGTATTGGTTCTATGGCGCGGTGGCTCTTTTCCTTTTTGATCACTTCCTTCACTTTGAAGTCATATTAAAGGCAGTTTGGGCGAGATGAATCCGTCGCGCCTTAAACTCCTTATGTGCGATATGGACATCGCGCATTGCTTGAGCCTTTAGTCTTTGGGCTTTAACCCTTGGCGGATCTATTGTATTTTATCCAGATCAATATATATATATATATATATATATATATATATATGAGAAAAATATTTCTCAAGTTGTTTGAGATATATTTATCTACGGCCAGCCCAGAACTATGTCGTTTTGTTTATTTATTTCCTTATATTTATTGATTCACTTTTGAATGGTTATGGTTTCTTTTTTGAGCTAATTAATGTATATAAGGTTTGGTGTGGTCAAAAAATTATAACTATGTATTTCCGCGAATACATAGTTATAATATTAAATTTGTTTTTTTTTCTCTATTCAAAATTATAACTATGTATTCTCTGAAATACATAGTTATAATATTAAAGTTGTTTTTTTCTCTATCTTCTGAACAACTTTTAAGACATTGCCAGGTGATGTAAAGAGAGAAAAAAAATAACTTTAACATTATAACTACGTATTCTCGGGAATACATAGTTATAATTTTTTACCACATCATTATTGTACATATGAAAAACCCAATATATATATATATATATATATATATATATATATATATATATATATATATAATGAAATTTAATAAAGTCAGTTACAATTAAGGGTTTTATAAAAGTTATGTTGTAAGAAAAATGATGTTTTTATGTTATACAAATTCGTTTTTCGTGCCTTAGTTTTTTTTTTTTTTTTTTTTTTTGCTTCAAAAAATGTGGGCCCCACAAAATATTGTATGTGTAAAAATTTTTCACCTTTTCTTGTTGCATGATGGATGCATACCCCTATAATCAAATAGGGGAATGATTTATTTATAAATTTTTGCAAATTATACTATGTACTTCCGGAATTACATAGTGTAACCTAGTGTATTTACGGGAATACATAATATAGTTTGTAAAAATTTATAAAACAAAAAATCAGTAAATATAATTCTCTCAATTTAAATAATATAAATAATGCAAATACGTAGTAATATATATATATATATATATATATATATATATATATATATATATATAGAGGTAGGATCCTTTGACACCAGTGTCAAATTTCAAATTTGACACCTTATCTGGTAGCCGTTAGATAAATAAAGATCAATGGTGTCACCTGTTTACAAATCAGAGCCATTGACATTTTTTGATCTAACGGCTACTAGATGAGGTATCAAATTTAAAATTTAATACTGATATCAAAGGATCCTATCTCATATATATATTTAGTGTCTATATCTAACATTGTTAAGCAGCTAAATATTCATGAGGAGAGGTCTAGGTCAACTTTATCACTCAAAAAATTGCTAATTAACGTTGGTTGGTTGGTGTGTGGTAGTTAAAATCTTGATTTATCATTATAATTTTATTTTTTTATAAAATTTTTCATCAAAATAATGTTCAATATTCAAAACACTTTTATATTTTTATGATTTTTTTATATTATAATTTTATGTTTTATGATTTTTTATTTCTTTTCTGAATTTATATAAAATCTTGATTTTAACGACTTTTAGTCTATTATATTTTTATTTTTTAATTTGGGTGCTTGTCTTGTCAAACATTCCAAAAAGTTTTCCTTATCATCGTATTGTGAAAGCAGTAAACAATTAGTTTCAACAGGAAGTATGCTTAGATTCAGGTTCAGACAGTATAGAAATTTCTTACTGTTATTCGAATATTTACTTGATTTGAGTTCTTAGCTTAAATTTAAAAAAGAAAGAAAAAACTCAAAGTGCCTTGGATTATACTAACTTTGATAAATGGAAAAATAATTTATTTTTAAATAATATAATTTTGTGTCATTTTAGATCCTAACATTGATTTTCGTCAATCAACGATTATAATTTATTAGGTCAAATTTATTAATTAATTAGTAATTCAGAATAAATTATAACTGCTAATTTACGAAAATTAATGATGAAGATTTAAAATCACATAAAATTATATCTTTTTACAAGATAAACAGTTTTCCCTTGAGAGATATGCTTGGATTAAGAAAAATATTTCTACATATGCTTGGATAAAGATTAGACTAACTTTTATTTTAAAAAGAAAATTTAAAAAGCAAAATAGATTAGAAATATAATGGTGGATCCCAGAGTTTCCATGAATCGTGGCATAATGAAGGGTGGTAATTTGCAATCCCCGTGATAATCATATGTTGGCGCGATTAATTGCAAATTTGCAATGCCCTTCTTACCTTGTGACGTGTCGTCTTGTAATGCTTTCCAAGCACACGTGGCCCTAGCCCATGGTTCTGTACTGTTAAAAAAAATTTTAGTACAAAGGACGGTGTAACGCTAATTTTATAGGAAATGGATTCTCAGAAGTGAAAAAAAATGTGAAAAATTATAATCATATAAAAATAAATTAATGATTATGATTTGTTAATTATCTATTTTAACATTTTTCTTCTCTTTTCTTTTATTAACAATAATCTATTTTTGTATAATTATAATTTTTCACAAGACATGATTATATGAATTTTGAGGTGAAAAGAGCATCCAGATTCAATTTTATAGTACCTCAACATAAAAAAAGGACATGGCTAACAAAAAGAAGAAGAATTCAAAAAGGGCCTTATCCACTTTCAGAAAATCAAAAAGAAGGGCCCAGCTGTGGCCCACAAAACGAGACCCTATTTTGTCACTTAGATAGACCTGGCCTATATACCATGTCCTTTCATTTTTATTTTTTAAATAAAAAATAAAAATCTTTTTTTCTTGGCAGCAAATCTCTCTTTTTTTAAAATATTATTAAGTTAAATAAATTCGAAAAAAGTTTTAATCTTATAAACATACATTTTTTATTTATTAGTAGTACTTAATTTACTCGAAGATTCTACCAATTTTTTTTTTTACTCGAAGATAAGATTGGAAACAGAAAAAAAAATTAACACGAATCCTCACTAGTCACTACAACTCAAACAATTCTGGCATATTTTTTTTTTAAAAGGAAAAATTAGGCCGACTTTTATTGATTTATGAAATCATTTTGTTAATATATTTTTCTTTAAAAGATATAATTATTTTTTATTTTATGATTCATTTTTAATGTACAACTCTATTAAAATTACAGAGATAGATAGATAAGTAATTCCAATTTTGAGGCTGATTGGTCAAATTGCTTTTTTATTAGAAAAATATGAATCAATATTGTTTTTCAAACCACATATTAATCTATTTCTTTTTTTTATCAAAGTTGAATAAAAATCCGAAACGGGGCCGACCTTGAAATCAATTTTTTTTTTTTATAAATAGAAATGTGGTGCGGTTCCATTTGCTTCTAGTATTTATTCAAATAAATGTGGAAGAATAATTTTAAATTAATAAAATTGACCAAACATTAAAATAGAAATTATTATTAATTTTACTAAGTTAAGTAATATTTAAATTTGTAAGTAATTTTTAATTGTTTATGCACTCTTTTGGAATCACGGCAAATTCAAAAAATCTGTTATCAATAATAATAATTCGACTATTATTGTTTTGGTTTAAACAATTCAATTCACTTGATTTTTTTTCATAAATCAGAAAATAAAAAATAATTTTGTATTTAAAATATAAATACAATTCTTAATTTATCTATTGATTATCAATTACTATAAGTTTAAAAATATTAATTTATTATGAATAATGACAACTCGATTATTTTTTTTTTATTGTTTGTAAAAAGAATTCACAATTCTTTTGCTATAATAAAAAAATTATATTAATATCATCGATAATAAATTTAAATTTTTGAGTTTATTAAAATTTTAAAATATAATTCTAATATGTACGAATTAATGTAATTTATTTATTTTATATAGTAATCCTAATTATTTTTTTGAGGAGATTCGGTCCCTGTATCCCCACAATGGGGATTTGACGTAATCTTTTTGTAAATTAGAAAAATGTAAATTAGAACAAAAGAAAACCATTAGTCATATTTTCATCATTAATAATCAATTTTATTATTTTATATTTTTAAAAATTGCAAAAAATTACGTTAAACAATTGAATTTTTTTTATAATTTTAAATATTATTTAATTTAATACATTTAAAATCAACTTTTCAATTTGATATTATTTTATTCTCAATATGGTCACTTTGGTTAATTCAATATAATGACTCAGTTACTGGACTCAATTTCGACGTCGTTTCAATAGTAATGGCTCCATTCACCGACGAGGAGAGACGCACCGTTTTTTGGCATCCTTGGAGCCGCAGCTGCCCTTGTCTTCTCCTGTAATTCATTCCCTAATTTCTCAATTATATCTGTGTTTCTGTTCTCATTATCTATTTTCAATTTGGTAGATTGATATTTTTTTTTCAAAAGGACAATTTAGTCTAACAGGACAATTTTAATGATTACAATAATTTTAAATAAAAGTTCGTTTTTTTAATGTAAATAATTTATTTACATTAAAGGTTTTATTAATGTCATCTTACATAACTTAAAGTTTTGTTTTTAACACACACAACAAAAAGGAGAGAAAAAGTGAAATGACGAAAGAGAAATAAAAACAAGTGGACTCTACCTCTTTAATGTGTGTGTAAAAAAATAAAGTTGTGTTATGTTACTTGATAAACATAAAACATTTACATCATATCTAAAATGACATCATTTTGAGATGAAAATGAAGTATCTTTATAATTTGAATTATAATTATTTTTTTTATTATAATTTTTTAATCTAAAACAACTTCATTTTGGGAGCAAATAAATATAACTTGGCTACCGTAGAAATATTAAACAAAAAAAATAACAATCTAATAAAAAAAAGTTACCAAAAGTTTCGTTTTTTTTTCGGTGGTCATTACGCGTTCGGTGATGAATTTTCAGTTTTGAGATATTCGGCGGCGACCGTATTTGAGGCAGTTTATTGATTTTCCGTCAATGTTTTCAGTTTCCAAACAACCTCTGTTTCCTTCCTTTGGATACTAATTATCACTATTATTGTTATTTATAACAATGGTATTGAAAAAGAATCCCTAGCCTCTCTCTTTACGCTTGGAATAACTTGCACTTTAAATTCTTTAATTTCTCATATAAACTGTGTTTTTTGTAGTTATGTTGAGGGATCAAAACAAACAAGTGATGGAGGTGCTTCTTGTTCAGTTGTTGAGGGTGGCTTGGATCACTGGTACATTGCCTATTATCATCGCTTCTATCCCCACTCCCAGGTTGACCTGGTTCCGTAGAACCTTGTTGGGGTTTGCTAGGAGGGGAAAGATCATGCACTCTTCCTCCCAAGTAACATTACATTCATTCCCTATTTACCCCTTTCATTTAATTTCATCTTTTATTTTAGCCAGTGTGCAAATTTATTATCTTTTACCCAAGGAATATAATGGGGTGAATGAAAGTTGAAATCTTTATCATATTGGGTTGCAGAAATTCACCGTTCCTCAGAGATTCTTCTTGCACTTCTATGTTGTGGCTTCCATATGGACAACGTTCCTACTTGTTACAACTTGGATATATGCTTACAGAATGGTACCATTGGTTTCAGAGCCATTTTCTTACTCTACTATCACCAGCTACTTGACTGGAGGCTCAAGTATAAGAACTGGTTCTGCTAAACTGCGCCAGACATATGTTGCCTGGCAAGCTGTTTTTCTGCTTTTGCTTGTGGACGTTCAAGTCCTCAGACGCCTTTATGAAACCATATATGTTTTTAATTATAGCTCCTCTGCTCGGATGCATATCTTTGGTTATCTCACTGGATTGTTGTAAGTTTGTTATCAATCTACTTCACTTATTACACTTGCTTTTTGAAGTTAGAAATTGGTTTCATTATGCTGAATTGCTAATGTGTGCAAAAGGCCTATTTTCTTCCAACAATGCTATTCTGTTTAGAGTTTTCCTATGAAATCTGTTGCTTCCTGTTTAGGTAATATAATTTGTGACATGACTGAATTGCTATAATTAAATGTCTCTCTTATCTGTGTTCTTAGATGACACAATATTACATAAATATTGATTGTAGCATTTCCTTCACTTGTATATTTCTTAGTTATGCCTGGTTATACTCAAGCAAATACTAAAACAAAGATGATTGATTTGTTATTTTTCTGAAGCTAGTTTCTACGTAGCAGCACCACTGTCGCTTTGTGGTGATTGTGCATTGGAGGTGTTTGACTTCCTAGTAAATCTAGTGACTGAGTTCATTGTCAAAGGCAAGAATCAGATGCCAGTTACAGAGTTCACAGAGTTCGAACTCTGGCAAGTTTTAAATCCTCTCGTCAAGCTTGGGTGGAAGCATTGGATTGCTGCGGCTGTTTTTTCATGGGGTTGGATACATCAATACCGATGCCATATGATTCTTGTATGCATCATCTACTTTGATTGACATCTAAATCTTCGTTTTGCAAAACATTAATATCAATTGATTTGACCACGTCCTCATAACTTCTAGTTGCTTTTCTTTTTATCCTCATGGCTCTTGTTGCTATCTATTTTCATTTCACTCAGATTATAATGCTAATGGTAACAAGTCACAATAGAGAGTGAACTGGGTCACAGAAGTTAAAAATATAGTTCATGAGTTTCTTTATTCACTTTGCATTGGGAACATTATTTGGCATTTAGTAAACTTATATCTATATGCAATGGTTCTTGAAAATAAAATATTGAAGTTTAAAGCAAATATGTCATTTTAGTAATGAGGAGGACTGTTATCTTAACATTCTTGCAATTTTTTTGTCATGCGGCTATCTGAGTTTTATAATTTTGCCAGGGTTCGCTACGGGATTCAAGACAAGTAGAGGAATATGTAATTCCTCGTGGCGATTGGTTTGAAATCGTGTCCTCTCCACATTATCTCTCTGAATTTGTAACCCTCTTTCTCTCTTTCTCTATTACTTCTACTGTTATGACTCATATGAATAAGCCTAATATTTGATAATGATGAAGGTTATATACGCTAGTTTTGTGGTCGCTACTGGAGGTTCCAATCTAACAATCTGGTTACTTTTTGTTTTTGTGGTAATATTTTCATTGCAGACTTAGCAAGATTTTAATATTTTAAACAAATGATTCTTTTATTTTGATTTGCTTTTTGCACATTTCTTTTATTGGGTGCAGGTGGCAAATCTTACATTTGCAGCTGTGGAAACTCATGGCTGGTATCGTCAAAAGTTCGAAGATTACCCAAGTAAACGGTTTGCTGTAATTCCATTTATTCTCTGAGATTGAGGCAATGTATAAGTATCACAACAGATTGATATTTTGTTATGTATATGTTTAGATTAAGATATTTTGTTTTTAGAAAAGCTTATAATTAAAACACCAAACATTCAGGTTCAGTATACTAATTTGCTTAAAATAACGGCGTACTAAGTGGTCACCGATGCGTTCAGTCTGGAAACTCGAGAAAATTTTGAAAACTATTTAAATTACTCGTTTATTTCCACAACTTTGTGAAACCAATAATTTCTCCGTATTGCGTACCCACTAAAAAAAATGTTAACATTCTAGATTTTTTTTGGGCTAAAAATACTATTCTTGATTTTACTTGAATGGAGCAACTAGAGAGAGAAAGAAACAAATCCAGCCATGAAGTAAAGCCCCATTGGGGAGGGAAACGATAGCTTAAGTTTGAAAGCCAGAATAAGGGATGCGTTGGTTTGAAGTCCAAGCACAACAAAACAAAAGAGCTTCTTCAGAAGACTGAAATTAAATTGGAATTGGAAATTATATTTAACTAACAACTAAAAAAATATTTGTTAACAATCTTATATTTAACGTTTGTAGTACCTAAGAAAAAAGAAATCTTCGAAATAGCTATTTCAATTTCAAAGTTCGTGCTTGAAATGCCGTCTATAATTAGAATTTCAGTTTGAAATAATAAAATGAGACTCTAAAATTCACACATGTAACGTAAAAATTTCAGCACACAGTACTATTTGCACACATGTAAAGTTACACCATTTTTTACAAATGTGTGTAGATATGTGTGCACGCAAGCGAGATGATTTTATCTCATAACATTAGAAATGTATTCGCTAAGATAATTTTACAATCATCACCTAGTTCTCACATAAGCAAACCAAAAGAGCTACTAAGGAGGGACTGAAAGATTTATGCCAAATCAGAATGTCAATACAAGTCTCAAGGTTGAACAACCAAAATGTTTTTGCATTGTTTGTAGGATCATAATACATGCTTGGAAGATCATAATACATGCTAAGAAAGGAAGGGCATTCTCACGCAAAAAGGTCTATGCCCCAAAATTTGGCTGGTTGATTAGTTCTATATTTCTTGTCCATGCTTCCGATTAGTTCCATGTCCTCTTTAGACAACTCAAAATCAAATACCTCGAAGTTCTGCTTCAATCTCTCCAGTTTTGATGTTTTAGGAATGACCACAGTGTTCCTTTGAATGCCCCAGCGAAGAACAACCTGTGCAGCAGTCTTTTTGTATTTTTCAGCCAGACCCTGAAATCAAAGAATTATAGACCCTGAAATTAGTCAAAGTCGCTTAATGGGCTGCCAATGACTGTTTATCGCGCTCTATTAATCAGTGTTTGAAAATAGTATTGATAACTCACTTTGAGAACTTGATCATCCAAACATGAAACTGAACCAAACCATTCTGTGTTTGCTGCAGCACCTCCTAGTGGAGTGTGGGCTGTGACACAAACCCCGTGTTTTTGACAAAATTTGACTAGAGAATCACGCTGGAAGTATGGATGAGTTTCAATCTGATTTACAGCAGGCTTTATCTTGGAATATGCTAAACAATCTCTGGTCAGAAAGATATCATAGTTGCTGCAAATAGCTCTTCGTCAGATTATAATTTTATTAAATAGAATCAACCATTTCTCAAATCAATACTAGGAACATCTAGTCCACAAAATTAAACATAGATGGGTGATCCAATACACTCCTCTTTCATTATGGTAGGCGAGACCAACAGCAACCAAAGACAACCAAGCCTTATCATTATCCCACTGGGTGTAGGTGATAATAGCTAAGCATGACCAAACGTGTGACAAGGGTGAATACACCAGCATATAAAAACTCTTGAATATGTATCATAGAAGTCAATAATTTTATTGCTTAATGACTTGGAGAGACCATTCGCAATGGTATGATGGATATACAAAGATACTTGGCCGCAAGTCTTTAATCATCTCCAAATAACATAAACTTGCATGCAGGAGTAGGAAGGTGTATTTAGAAACATGTGTGAATAATGATTGATGAGAGACAGTCGCTATGCTAATCTTCATGAACCTAAAAAGATTGGTTGTTTTATCTTTCTTCATTCTTGATATTACTATTTCCAAATGACTAGATAAAAGTTATCACATAAACTAGTAGTCATAAAAAGGATTTCCAGAGCATCAACTAGAGCATAGCAAAGATTGTTTACAGCACTAAATTGCACCTGATCCCAATGCTGCGAACCAAGCCCAATGAAACGAGTTCTTCCATCGCATGCCAGGTAGTTTCCAGGGATATGCTTGTATCTATGTCCAGGATACCATCCTCACCCAAAGCACTATCAGTTGTACCAACCCCTGTATGCGTGTGAAATATGACAAAATTATACACACAGAAAACATAAAAACGTACCTGACATCACTTGTTAAAAATTTCCAAATAAAATAATTCGATAGGTGATAATTTATGGAATTAAAGCTCACTGTATTTTCTGTAAGTAATGTTAAAACAATCTGGCTCAGTTAGATCATTCCTTTAAGAAGCCAACATTGATAAATGATAATATTACCATAGAATCACAAAAAGTAAATTCAAGGGACGCATAAGTAAGAAACCGAGATACCAGTATGCCTTGTGGCTACAGGAAAGTGAACAAGATATAAATCCAGATAATCTAACTGAAGCTTCTTGAGACTATCTTTACAGGCCTCAACAACGTGTCCATGATCAGAATTCCAAAGCTGAAATAAATGCCAACAAGGGTAAGATAGTAATTATCTGATTTCAGAGCAATCACCTTTACAGTACAAGACTGACCTTTGTGGTAATGAAAAGGTCCTCCCTCTTCACAAGGCCACTATCAAATGCCTCTTTAAGCGCCTCTCCAACTTCTGCTTCATTCTTGTAGTCAGCTGCAACTCATTTCAAATCTCATCAATCCATCATATTATACATGCTTTATCAACACATAATTTGAATGTTGGGGAAAAAAATAAAAATAAAACTACAAATAAGGTTATTTAGCAAAGTAAGTAACTTTTAACTATTCATTTAGGGATTAAAAATCCAAGAAAAGAAAGAAGCCAAAACTGGAAAAGATGGATGTTGGAAAAATAGCATACCAGCACAATCAAAATGACGATAACCGATTTTGATGGAACTGAGAATGAGGTCTCTGATTTCTTGTCCTTCCATGCGCCACACACCCAATCCTATGATGGGCATCTTGAAACCACTGTTCAGTGTTATTGCCATGTTTTCTCTTCCTTAGCTCCCGGTGAAGACTGTAACCACTGACCATGCTCAATTATACTATCTCCGCCTTCAATTTCGGGCCATTACTTTGGAATAGCCCAAGCCCATCAAGAAAAACGCGAAGAGCCCAACTTGACTGGTTTTTTATAACTAGGCTGGGCCGGTTTAACTAAGGTTCGGGTTATTTCTACCCGGACCAGTTGGGGCATCCGAGGATGTAATAAACTAACTATAAAAAAGAAAAAAGAAAAAAGAGCAATGATAGGTGGTGCAGTCACGTTCTCTTCACTCGTTGTACGGTAAACAGAGATTGGAACTTGGAAAACCTCTCTGTGACGAAATCGGAATATCTCACTTCTCCGATCAGATCTATTCGACGTCGTTTCAGTACGAATGGCTCCATTCAGCGGCGATGAGACGGCACCGTTTTTTGGCTTCCTTGGAGCCGCAGCTGCCCTTGTCTTCTCCTGTAATTCATTCCTTAATTTCTCAATTAGATCTGTGTTCATCTTTTCACGATCTCTTTTCAGTTTCGATTTTTAACGATATTTTAATGTTCGATGCGCGAAATTCTGACAGAATTATCTTTTATATTGTGGTTGTTGACTCTGTTAGTGCTTCGATCGTTTCTGTGGAGCAATTGTTGTTTGATTCAATAAGCTAATGCAAATCATAGATTGAGTTTTTATATATAAACGCTGAAATGTTATCAAAATGATCTCATGACCAAGTAGTCGTTTCTCCTATTATTTCTTGTAAGAATCTTCATTGTTTTGAAATTCCAAGGACAAAATAATTCTTATAGAAATTATTTCATGTAATTTTGAAAATGATTGGCAGAAGAACAGTTGGATTGTTTTAAATTATATAAAAAATTAAAAATTGGTAGCTTTTACGTTCTCTCAAGATTTATGTTACTAAGAGTTTCATTTGAATTGATGGAGAAAGGTATGGGAGCTGCTTATGGCACAGCAAAGAGTGGGGTGGGTGTGGCTTCTATGGGTGTGATGAGACCAGAGCTGGTGATGAAGTCTATTGTCCCTGTTGTCATGGCTGGAGTTTTGGGTATTTATGGCCTTATTATCGCTGTTATAATCAGTACAGGGATTAATCCAAAGGCTAAATCTTATTACCTCTTTGATGGTTATGCACATCTCTCCTCTGGCCTTGCCTGCGGGTTGGCTGGGCTTGCTGCTGGCATGGCTATTGGTATTGTTGGTGATGCTGGTGTTAGGTATAATTCTTCTTCCCTAGTAACTCATCTATGATTGAACTTGAAGCTGTTTTTAGGGACCCTTTTTGTTTTTTATTTGCCATGGTGCTAATGTCTACAGAATTCCACATTGACACTATGCTTTCTATCATTGAGTATATGCGTCTCTGAATTCTTAGTTACACTGCAGAACTGTTTTCTTAGGAAGTACATGTTAATATATCCCTAGCCTTTTTAACCATCAAATAGGGTATAATTCTCGATGGAACATATAATTTGCTGTTGCTATCTGCTAGCCTCCGTTTGTTATGAATTTGATATAGGGATACACCTTTTACAATAATTCCTAATATATTTCTTTCTTTGAATAATTAATCTACTCCTGCAGAGCCAACGCACAGCAGCCAAAACTTTTTGTTGGAATGATTCTCATCCTCATCTTTGCTGAAGCTCTTGCCCTGTATGGTCTCATTGTTGGTATTATCCTGTCTTCTCGTGCTGGCCAGTCTAGAGCTGATTAAGAAAAGAGCTATGCTGCAAAATATTTTTTGAACCACCCATCTGTTTTAACCTTGTTAAGAGGGCCATGCGGTAAATTTTTAGTTGTGAAGTTAGTGATGTTCGGACAGCATTTTGCAGGATTTAACAAATACTTGTTTATGTGGAAGCGATAGCTCCACCGGACATTTGGTGGTGTTTGTATAAGTAGTATTTCTTTTCTTAATAAAGCTTCTCAAGCTTCCTCTTTTTTCCTTATGAAATGTATTATGTCACATGATCCGAGTCTATTTTTTTTCACTGCTGCTGCTGAAATAGGTTCATGTAATGATTTGGTTGCGAATGTTACTCGTATGCATTAATGAGTCTTATCATACTGGATGCTGGTGTGAGGCTGCTTTGTGTTCTCAGTTATATAATTGACCTTCTAATCAAGAGAGAGCATTTTTTGAGTCGTGGTTATACTCTAAGATCATATCATTTTGAGTCATTTGATTGTTGAAGTAAGCTGAGAAGATGAAATGATCTTACTCGACAGAAATTTTAAGCAACAAGGGAACTTTTGGAGTAGTTAAGTTCGGTATAGTATTTGAGTATGGTAATTTTTCTTTTTATGACACAAGTGTAGCGAATTTACTCAGCTATAATTGAAAGATAAACAGAATTGAAATAAGAGTGATAATAACTATCAAGAGAAGCTCTGACCATGAAGGAAGATGAGAATTCTGGCTGAATTTATGCCTCTCTGTCATCCTTTTCTATCCCTTTAAAACCACTCAATATTCTTCAAATCTAAACCACGCTTATCTTTTTATGACCCTGTCAATCCCACGTGGCATAAGTGGTGTCGTCTAATTTAATGAGTTAGGATATTTTTCTAATTTTAAGCTTTTGGTGACGTGCTCTTTTGCTGTCATTTCTTGGATGGCAGAATATGCTTTCCCCTTTTTCGTCCTTGATGATCCTCTACAATTCCAATTGCTTATTAATTTTTTGCTTTGCTCGAGTCTGATTGAAATTATGTTGCATAATTACGTTTCTATTATTCAATGGAAAATTTGCTGCAAATAGCTAGAGGTAATTCTAGGTTCACCAATTCTTCGGATTATAACTGCGTCCATTATTCTGTTAGCTCTTTAGCTTCTAGTCCCATGTCCTCAATCCCAGCCTTATACATCTAAATATCAATGTGGCTTTAGTGGCTTAAGCAAACTGTGTCAACAATACGAGCGTAACTATGTAGCCTATATATCTTCTATTTTTATTTTTATTTTTATTTTTATTTTTATTTCGCGTTTTGCATACTAGGTCAGTACTAATTGAATTACAGTATTAGTGTAGTTATATATCATTGATTTGATTAAATATCTCAAGGATAAACAAAGCCTTAAATCATTGATCCATCACACACCCTTGGAGCAAATTAGTCTTAATTAGCCTTAAAAAAGTTTCTCGTTTAGTGAATAAAATCTAATCTCTTAGAATAAGATTAACCTTCAACAATGTTTTTTAAATACATGAATTTTGTTACCTTTTGATCTGGAGCTCTCCTTGATATCCAATAGCCATGGAACATATATGAAATTCAAGCTAAATCTATGTATTGTGGCTCACCAAAGCCATCTATGTAAGTTGCCATATTAAGACAGCATAGAGAGATCATGCCGTTATTGTCAAAAAGAAATTCAAAGCCAATGTATAATCATCTTTTTTCAATTTACTTAACATCATCGCTCAGAAAATTATCTTGAATATCAAAGTGTCTTTTCAGGTGCCAACCCTCACATGTCCCTAACAAATAAACTTCATCAGCATCAATACCATGATCCCTCAAAGACCATCCTGCGTAGAAGAGATCCCGTCACAATTATTCTTCAATCACCGGTTGGACCATAATTATATATGGTATAGACCCAACATTTTTTGCAATTGCAATGATCACTTTTCAATGGCTATTGATGGTTATAAGTGATGGTACATCGACATTTCAAAAAATTTGATATGTCCTATCCGATATACCGACACTTCTCAACACTCTGATATGCTCCCACATTTATAATATTTGAAATTTTATTACATATCATAAAAAATTGATCGATATTTTAATAAACTAATATAATAAAATTAAAAATAAATACCAAATATATCTCAATTTAAAAATATTGTAGTAAATATTTACATCTTATATTTTTTTGTAAAATTGATGGGGTATTATAAGTTTAGTTTCATTTTTTTGTTAAATTATTGAATATTAAATACAATATACACTACATAAATTAAAAATATTATTTAATATCAAAACGTGTCCTAACGTATCAAAATCTAATATTTTTTAAAATTAACATATTAAAATATTGTCTTATATTATGTTCCGTATCCCGTATCAATATCGGTGCAACATAAATTATAAGATAATCAAAATATGTGTAGACGGCGAAAAAAAAAAACCATAAAAAAAGCAAATAAACATTTGATGATAAGGTGACAAGTTAAAGGTACAAGCTCATTAACGTTTGTTAACTTGTTTGGAATATAATTAAATACTGTTTTGAAAATTAAATAAATAATCGCAAAAAAATGTGAATCAATTGATAAAGGATTGTTCTAGTTTAATTAGTATTTCGAGTTGAAGTGTTTGAAGACAAAATTATGTTAAAATTTGATAGTGAGATTTGTGTAGTTTATCTATCTTATTCGGCTTAAATTGAAGTAGTCGAATAATCTTTAAACCAATTGATAATATAAATAATAATAATAATAATAATAAACAAATACTCGACAAGGCCTCGCTTACGAACTGTTGCGAGTGTCGTACAACTCAAAGCGAGAAAAGTAAGTAAATAAGTGATGGATATAGAAACGGTGGTTGCTGTGGCTCCAGATTATACACGAAACTAGACAATAATATTTCATTTACACACACTCCATCTTTGTTGCTGAAAAGTAAGAGCAATATCATCTTGGTTTTCCTTGCTAATAAGTACAACACCAAACTCAGTTAAATCTCATCAATGGAAATCTGTGGAGCCACAATTCTGACGTGGTCACACACCGTTTCTCCTTCTCTTCATCTTCCTCGACCCCTCTCAGTGAGTTCATTTTTTCCAATTCTTCATTCCATCAAATTCTTTTCCTTTTATATACATTTTCTCAGTGTTGCATTGGCTAACCATTCCATTTTACTAGGCCAGGGAGGCTAGGAGGTTCAGGGTTTGGTGTGCCTCTGATAAAAACTCCAAGGTATGTGTGCTTCCCATCTGAATAGTCTTTTCAAATGGTGTTTTTGTCCAACTTTTGCATCATGTCAAGGTATTCTACTATTTTCTTTGCCCTTGTAGGGATAATAATAATTGTAAATGGGACTGTTCTAGTTGTTGTTAATTTTGTGTTCTAATAATCAACTTAGGCTTCTCTTGACCTTGCTTTTACAAACCTGATACTGGGTTAGGATTAATAAGCTCTAAATGTTCCAAATTCCAATTAAGTAAGTATTTCATTGGCTGCATTTTCATGGAGTGCCACCCGTGAATTTAAAGAACCAATTCAACCCAAAAGCTTAAGCTGTTGGGTGAGACTACATTAATGATTTTAATATCTCAACACGTGAATTTAAAAAGGGATGAGCTATGCAACTTTGTATACCTTGTTAAGCATTGGTAATAACTTATAATTACTTTAAGGTCCGCAATATTACATTTGGCATCCGTATGTCTGGGAAGCATGACCTCTATTAAATGTTATATTAGTAATTTGCAGATTAAGAATGTTATTTAAATATTCACAATTTTATGTTTGGCTTTTCTAATTGGTTGTTTAGGTTCCTTCAAGATCATTATCACTTCAATTGTTTTTGCAGGGAAATCAAATGATCATATCTGTAACTGGAGCAACTGGTTTTATAGGTAGAAGGTTGGTGCAAAGGCTGCATGCAGGTTATCCCCTATCTCAGGCTCTAACTTACTATGCCCTTTCACATTTGCTTTACGATATATGATTATATGCCCTTTTATTTTGGTATGTTAATATAAAGCATTTTCCTAGTGCTCTCATATATATCTAGATTTCAAATTTATTTTTCCATTCCTGTATTTCGTTTACTGTGAAAGGTGCATTGTGGTTATCCTGTACACGTCCTAGTTCCTCTCTTATGTTGCAAAATATATACAACGTATAAACTTCAAGCCTCTTAAGTCAAGCAACTGGTTAATAGTTGCATCATGTGGACAATATAGCTTCCTTATATCAATACCCTGCATGATGAATCTGTAGAATTCCTGGATTTTCTTAGATCTCTTGCTTGCCTATTTATATCATTTGAACTCTCAGCTTCTGCTGGTATATGTATAACAATTAAGGTAACTTTATGTTCTTAACTAACAATATTTGCAGACAACCATAGTGTTCATGTCTTGACGCGCTCCAAATCTAAAGCAGAATCAGTTTTTCCGGGTAAGAAGGTAATTAATTGATGTAATAATTGTATTAACACTCAGTTTGCGAAAACATATACTCACAAAAACTTTCACAACTGGAAACTTTTTCAAGAGATCAAAGTGACGCTTCAACTTCACTAAGGGCAGAGTACCTTCAATTTATAAATACAATATTTGTTGTTGGTGTTAATTCCTACATAATTTGGATTCCACCAGTATTAAATTCTAGTTTTATCTTCCTCATAATGGTAGAAAAATTAATAATTTTCTGCACAACCAGGCTCTATGTCAGACATTTTCTACACTTTGGATTAACTTGTTAACTCTGCCCTCGTATTTCCAGTAAAAGACTTTCCAGGAATTAAGATTGCAGAGGAGCCAGAATGGAAAGATAGCATTCAGGGCTCAACGGGAGTTGTGAATTTGGCTGGATTGCCCATCAGTACCAGATGGTCTTCTGAGGTTATTGTCATGTTCTTATCACTTCCACTATTTAAATGATTTAGACTTGAACTTACACCTAGTTTGTAGTTATTTTTTGCCTTGCCTCTGTTAGAACTAATTTGAGTTCATTGTCTGCTTGCTGCCATGCATGTCTTTCTTTTCCAATTGTGCAGGAAACCTTGGCAACCTTTATATTTTTGGAAGTTTTATTGAAATAACAAAATTTATATATATATATATATCCTACACTCTCAAATGATCAATAGTATATCAATGTATATATTGGCGATTTTTGCTGTCCTGAACACTGGTGTAAAGTGTAAACAGCTGAACATTATTTCTTAGATCCCATTAACAGTCAATACATACAGTATACTCTGTTTGTCTTTTTATCTGTCTTTATTCTCCTGCATTTGGGTGCTGATAAAATGAGCACATGCATAACTCCAAAAGGAATACATTTGTTTTAATGCTGCAGATAAAGAAAGAAATCAAGCAGAGCAGGATTAGAGTGACATCAAAGGTAAGCATACATTTCCCGTTGAAGGAAGATGAAAATAAATATAATTTTTTTTAATTTTCTTTTGGTAAAAATTATATATGCATCAACATAAGATACAGTTATTTACATGAACCATTGCTTATTCTTCCTCTGACCTATTCACTTCATAGCAAAGGTTGTAGAATTGATAAACAGTGCACCAGATGAAATTCGACCTAAAGTTTTGGTTAGTGCAACAGCTGTTGGCTATTATGGTATGTTTGTATGCCAAAACTGGTTCTCTACTGGTTTCTTGTTTGTTAATTAATATCATCGTTGGTTGTAAATGCTTTGGTTAGCAAATGTGAATATTTTTTAAGCATATTTTATGATCACTGAATTGTTTAATGACTATGCATGATTTTGTGTATAAAATACGTCTTTCATTTTCTTTTCACTTCACTATGTTCAGGCACCAGTGAGACGCAAGTCTTTGATGAACAAAGTCCATCAGGAAGGGATTACTTGGCTGAGGTAAAAAATAAAAATAAAAATTGCTGTTACCATAGCAAAAAATGTTAGATCTTAAAATCTCATAATAAAATAGGAAAATCAAGTTTGCTTTGCTGAAGGAATATTTTGAGAGTACTACTCAAGAATTTCTCATGGATATTGATCTTTCTTGTTTAATGTTTTCTTAAAAAGATGGTGTTGAATCTCTTAATAGATGGAGTTACAAACATTGTAGTTTTAATGGATGTACTACATACTTAGCTTTTTTGTCTATTTTTCCTTTGAAAAGGCTGTTTCTGGGAATTCAGTTCAATGGAATTGATATTTTCTAGTCAAAAAGGTTATTGAAACTGGTCTACCTTGGTTTTGGGTATTTAAGTCACTTGAAAACGCCTACAAAATATATTAATTTGTTAAAATTGCAACAATGAACTCAATTTCTACTTCAAAATCACGACAAGCTCCTTCTTTGGTCATGAGTCCCAGACAAATGATATGAAATTTGAGACTTGAACCTTAGAAATGTCCAGTACACGTCCATAGGGTTCATCTAGTTATGTTTTTCTTCTTAATTTACTAAATAAACATTCTTTTGATCCTCTAGAACTTAGGGATGAATTAATTTTTGTGATTACATAACCATTAAACTGAGATTTTGAATTGAAGTATGTAAGTGTAGCTGCCAAATTGTGCATATTTGTTAGAATTAGTGGATTCCAGTCAGTTTCCCTTTTGGCTTGAAATACTGTGGAACTTGAAGTCTTAATAAATGAATAATAGCCCTTAAGATGTTTTTCGAATAGGTGAAACATTTTGCAATGTACAATTGTAGCTTCAAGATTGCATTGACCAAAACTGTCACATCTTTTCAGGTTTGTAGAGAATGGGAATCAACAGCCCTAAGGGTAAATGGAGATGTTAGAGTGGCTCTAATTCGCATTGGTGTTGTTCTTGGTAAAGATGGTGGAGCACTAGGTATTGACTTTTTGACTACATTCTTCTGGCCTTGAATTTACTATTTGACATCCAATATTATCCACTTATCTAGTTAGGCTTTATGGTGTGTTAATGTGTTAGGCTTCTGAATAGGAGGGTCTTGCAAAATCTTTTGTGTAGGCTTTTTCACCACTATAGCCTTTTTTTAATAATTAATTATCAAATTGACCCTATTTATAAACTTTTTAAAAAATTTAACGTCTTCAGAAAACATAACACCAATCTGCCCCTGTTTGACCGTTGACCATGAAGCCTACCCGGGTACACCCCTCCCTACCCGGGTATATTTCTTGTATCTGGAAAAAGTTTGAATTATTTACCCGGATAGAGAGGGGTGTACCCGGGTAAATAATCATACCCTTTCATGCCGATTGATTATTTATATGATTATGGGTTATAAAGAAGCAGAGAAAATATGGAATATTATGGGAATCTCATTATGCAAAAGTCAGTAAAATCAAAGGTGATATTTTCAGCTAAATGTTCGATGGCTTGTTGGGTCAACTTCTCTTTGCAAGAAGACAAATCCTACCTGCGCACACTGAACAAAAGTAATCAGATGGGTTAGTCAAAAATAGCTATAGAAAAGAGGAGGGAAAGTTGGTAGCTTTAGAATCTTTTTTCTAAGCATGAAACAAGAGGGTGCAAGGATCAAAGAGGCTCAAAGAAATCAAACATTAAAAGGGGAAGGTTTATCTCTACAAAGCCTAAAGATGCTATATAATCAGAATAAGGGTGCAGGCTTTGGAGCAGAAGATTGTCATGGCTAATGTTAAAAAAAAAATTTACTGTATAACAAAGGAAATTCCAACAGAGGATGGGAAGCGTGAAAGGATAGGGAGCAGGAATGGAGCATGGGAGAGGATATAGAAAAAGACCCAAGCTTGGTCAACCTTGGCAATAACCCACATAAAAAACAAACTATGTCTAAAGTATGATAAAAAGAGAGGCATCAGGTTTAAAAAAAAGAAAAAAAAGGAAGAAGCCACGAAGAGGGAGCGGAAGTTATTTTTATATAAGGAGGGCGATCGATTCAGAAAAAAAAGGGGAGTGATATTTTTATCTAAGGGGAGCCTCAATTTTTATTTGAGTGAAGAAAAACCAAGGGAAGAGGGGAAGAGACCTACCCATTCTTCCATCCTCAACCACCATTAACCTCACAATTCCCTTCACCATGGAAGACCAAAAAAAAAAATGAAAAATTAGAGTTGGAGGAGAAGAGAGAATACAGGGACTGAAAGAAGAAAGGACTCGTAGCTCCTTCTTGAACACACCATCATCCTTAGTTTTAATAGTCTCACTGTCATCGCAAACCCAAATCACTAGTACCAGAAGCCTCATAACATAGACCAGAACCTCTTAAATATATGATTATTTACCCGGGTACACTTCTCCCTACCCGGGTAAATAATTCAAACTTTTTCCAGATTCAAGAAATATACCCGGGTAGGGAGGGATATACCGGGTAGGCTTCATGGTCAACGGTCAAACAGGAGCAGATTGGTGTTATGTTTTCTGAGGAGGTTAAATTTTTGAAATAGTTTATAAATAGGGTCAATTTGATAATTAATTATTAAAAAAAAGGCTATAGTGGTCAAAAAGCCCTTTTGTGTAATACTAGCTGTTTTATCATACAAAAAAAAAATATCTATAATGATTTGTAATTCTTGAAATTCATGATATTGTCTGGGTTTAACTGATAATTTAATCTTTGAGTCTCTGCAGCTAAAATGATACCTATCTTCATGATGTTTGCTGGTGGACCTCTAGGCTCTGGAAAACAGTGGTATTTCACTCAGTTTCTTGCGCTTGTAAGAGGTTGCTTTGTAGTTCTGTTAATCGATTACTTAGACACTAGATTCATGAAGCAATTTCCAACTCCACCCCGGTGTGTTGTGTAATGTGTATAATGCAAAACAACTCTATTTACAGCTAGGCTGTCTTTGATATGACATGTAGTTATTTCTCATATTAAATTCAATTTACTAATGTTAGAGTGCAAATGTGTTATGAATTGGGTTTTGGTTGCGTCTTGATTTATGGGTAGATGTTATGATTGCGTGGCCTTTTATTTTTTTCATACAGGTTCTCCTGGATTCATTTGGATGACATTGTCAATTTAATATATGAAGCACTATCAAATCCATCTTACAAAGGTGATTATTCACTCCCATATCTCCAAAGTGAAATATATCAAAATTCTTAAAAAATTGCGAAACAAATAATGGATCCTGGAGATTGTATAGCATAGACTTGTTTTAATCTGATAATCCATTTTCCATGTATTACATTAACCTCCCGCAACAATTAAACTGTAAATTGTGCTTTTCCTTTGATATTACTGCCATCTAGCCCTCGCTTCACCAATTATCACAATGGATATATTTCCATTTTGAATGGTTATATTTTCTTTTTAATGACTTCGGTTTTGATTCTGATTGTTAGAGAAATATAAAAACCATTAATAAGCTCACTTGACAACCTAAGATTTTGGATTGAATTAATTATTTAGATGATATACTAAGTGGTCACAATTAGAGCATTGTCATGAATCAATGTTTATGAATGTTTGTATCAGGAGTTATCAATGGAACCGCACCAAATCCTGTGAAATTGTCAGAGTTGTGTGACCAGCTGGGACATGTCTTGGGTCGTCCCTCATGGCTGCCCGTACCCGACTTTGCACTCAAAGCTGTTCTTGGAGAAGGTGCTTCTGTGGTAAGGACTAAGGAGTCATCATCTCTGGTTAATTTGTCTTCAGTCTATATATATTCTACTATGAATTTCTTGAAATGCACCGTTAATCTCTCTTTGTAGGTTTTAGAAGGGCAGAGGGTGCTACCTACTCAAGCCAAGAAGTTGGGTTTCCCATTCAAATATTCTTACGTGAAGGATGCCCTTAAGGCAATTCTTTCGTGAAGCAATTTTAGCATAGAAATTGTCATATTCTTTATTCTTTGGACTCATGCACTCTCGTTGCCAAGACATTGGTGGCATTCACCGTATTGAGATTTTTGAAATCTGTATACCTCTAAATTGTGGTTGAATTTAGTTAATTATCATGATTGTTCCACCATTTGCCATTATCCATATCTTCCTAGAGCTAGCTTTTGTAATCGACACTGCAATTGATCGTTTACAATATCCGTTGTCGTTAACAATTAATAATTGAACAACGTTGCAACGCAATTACAATGCACATTTAGAAAGTGAGCTGAAAGAGGCCAAAACACCACTTTTATTTTCCTTTTCAGTCCGAATTTTTTTTCTAATTATCCTTTAATACACAACTGAGTCAAGCTCTTTCCCAGCTTGTCCCGTGCTCATTATTTTCTCTTTCAAATTCTATTTTAAAGACAACAAAAAGTTATTATATTGAGTATTATATAAAATTATCCATTTATCTCCAACAATTATCCAAAAAAATTTAAAAAAATATTTGTGTAAATTTATGAAAAAAACAAAAATTGGTGTAATATTTTAAAGTATGTCGGGCACAAGTTTATCCATAACTTTTATCCAACAATTTATTAGTTTTTTTTTTTTTAATTTGTTTATTGAGGTACAAACATTTACATTGAAAGCTATAAATCCTAACTTGTCAAAGTCTGGGCATTGGTACTTAATTGGATTTGGCCGTTACCGTTGGCTCCGTCGGCGGCGGCGTCACTGGTGTTTGGTTTACTGCTGAAATTACCGAAAGACCCTTCTATTTCCTCAAGAGTCTTGCCTCGTGTTTCAGGGAGCAGAGTATAGTGAAAGATCCACGCGGCAATTGCAATTCCCGCAAAAAGAAAGAAAGCGCCCCCAATGGTGATGGCTTTAGAGAGGGACAGAAAAGTCATTGAGATAACCCCACTGGTGACCCTATTCACCACAGCTCCAATCGCCACACCCTGAGCGCGCAGCCTGAGCGGAAAAATCTCCGAGCTATAAACCCACGTGATGGGACCCGACCCAATAGAGAACGTGCCCACATATGATAACACCGCAGCTACGCTGAGCCCAATGGCCCACGTTAGCGTGGTGCGCGAATGATCCACAATAGTGAGACTAACCGCAAGCGTTACAAGCGAGACTACCAACCCGCCAACACTGCTCAACAGCAACACGCGCCGCCCGACCCGGTCCAACAAAAACGTAGCCACCAAGATGAAGATGGTCTTCACGAATCCAACGGCTACCGTTGCGAGAAGCTTATTCCTATCGGACTTGATCCCAGCCTTGTCGAAGATTCTGGGACTATACAAAACGACAGCGTCTATGCCAGTAGCTTGTGCGAAGAAGTGAATCCCAAGGGACGCAATAAAAATGTGACGAACCGCGGGCGTTGGATGAAGCAACAGTTCTTTCCATACGCCTTTGCCTTGAACTTGTTTGGTTACTGCAACGACGTCGTCTTCGTTGCAGTCTTGGGGGATCCCAGCCGTTTGTTTAATATCAGTTAGCCTTAGCTGAGCCTCTTCCTTAGAATCTGAGATTTTGTTGAGAACTTTCGTGGCTTCCCCTAATCTACCCTTAGCAACGAGCCACCTAGGTGACTCGGGCATGGCTAACACTGCAACAGCTAAGAATATAGAAGGAATTGCACCGATTCCAAGCATTAATCGCCAACCCAAGCGCAGTGGCAACTTAGAAAATGCATAGTTTGATATATATCCAATTAAAATCCCTCCGTTGAGAAATACCTGAAAATAACGCATCATTTAATTTAATTGCTGAAGATTAAAAATAAAAAAAGAGAGGACAAAAGAGTATATATGAGTATATATATATATATAGAAAAAAATGAAATTAGTGCACTACGTTTTTCCGCGAGAACATAGTGCAAAAAATATTACGAGAACAGTTATAATTTTACTACAATGTTGTTTTTCCGGGAGAACAGTTATAATTTTACTATAATTGTGTTCTCGCGAAAGAAGATAGTGCAACTGTACCCATTTTTACATCCTGTACAATCACTGAATCTATATATATATATATATATATATATATATAATCATCAATTGCCAATAAATGATAACCGTTGATTGGCGGAAATCAACGGTTAGGATTTGGTGTCAAATTTCAAAATTTGACACCAGTGTCAATGGATCCTATCCCATATATATATATATAAAACGAAAAAAGCACCTCAGGCAAGGAAGTGAGGAAGCCACGTGAGGAAGTTGGGGAGATTTCGGAAGTGTAAACGGGGCCAATGAGGAAGGCGAAACCGATTCCGATGCCGGCGACGAAGCGACCAAACATGAGAAATGCATAGTTGGGAGAAAATCCCATAAGGATTGCTCCGGCGAAGAAGATGACGCCGGCGAGGACAATCGTGTAACGCCGACCGATCCAATCGGAGGTTCTGCCGGCGATGAAAGAGCCTATGGGAGAGTAGAGGTTTATGATGCCGGAGAGGATTTCGATTTGAACGTCGGTGATTTTGAGGTCTCTTTTTATATAGATGGCTGCTCCACTCATCACACCAATATCTGTAACATCGTATGCCCAAGTTAATTAAATGGGTTTCACAACGTTTTCAGCATATACTATGATAATTTCACGCATGCAGCGGTACTAGACAACCTAATGGTAGTTAGAGTAACAGAAATGAATGGTTACTTTTTATATATATGACTCACCGTAACCGAGTAGGATGGAAGTCATGGAAGCCAAAATTGCACAAGCAAAGGCATACTTGTTCCTTTTGGGCTTCTTTTGAGGATCAAAATCCTGTATAGTTTTCCGAGCTGCTGCTTCAGCTTCAGCCATCTTTGAGTAATTTGGATTTGGTCACGAAAGCATTCTATTTAACTGGTCCATTTCTTCAGGGATTGACTCACAAATTCAATCCATTAACTCATAAATTTAAGTTACATAAAATAGAGTTGTCATGGGTTAGAATGAGTTAGTCCGTCAGGTTGTTTTTAATTGAATCAAGTCATTAATTTTCTGTTATTATATTATTTTGACACTATTTGTAATTACACTTATAGATTATTTTATCTATTTTTTTTTAATGTTATTTATCAATTTCCAATATTGTTATATCATGAGGAGAAAGAAATAATAAAAGTTAGTTGATATTTTGATATAAATATATTGAAGAGTGAAAAGCAGCAAGATAGGCATTAAAAAAATAAGTAAAATAACTTATCCTTAATTTATATTCACTAAAAATAATATTTGATAATTTAATATTTCTCATGTTACAGAAAATAATTTTATCTTTTATATATATATATAAAAATATTTAATATTCACCGTATGAAGAGAAAAGAGATAAAAAAAAAATATGAGACTCACATATTTTATATGTGCCAAAAATAAAAGTATTTCATACATTAAACCTAAAAAAAATGACTGCGTGTTTTCAATTATTTAAAAAATAATAATCTAACCATTCCACTCTTATCAAAGATGGGTGGGAACGTATGTGACATGTGAGCTAGTACAAGCCCCATTTCCCGATTTTCAGCCTGTGAGTGTGGATTGTGGTCCACTCTTAGCTCTTGACTAAAATGTCCAATAATTGTAACCAAACAAAAAAATGTGCCAATAATTGTAATGAATATTATAAAAATCGAATCGATTCACTCAGGTTAAGTCGAAACTGATAAATTGGACATGTATCGATCGGATTTTTATATTGGATCGGTCGTATTATAAGATTGGCGTGATTCGATGGGTTTTAATAAAAATTAATGATCTGATCGATTCAACCAGTGTCATGGCTTGATTTGTTAAAAAAATACACTAATTTATTCTTTTAAAATATTTGATTGATTTGTAGCTTATTAATTTACGTAAATTATGTACCTGCAACACTAATATTATCTTTGTTATGTAATATGTAGAGAATTTTGATTTGATTTATAGTTAAAAATATTGTTTACTGAACCAGAAACATCAGTATAACAAATATTATATGTTTGATTACTCTTTTATTGGACAATTATGTGTAATTTATTATTTTTCATATTAAAATATCTGAAATTGATATTTTTTTTACAGGTATTTAAGTATATTTATATTTTTTAATATAAATTATAGATTTACATATATTTATCGGGTCATGCAGTTGAATCGGTGACTCACTGATTGAACCAGTGACCCAGTATCTCAATCAGTTCTATAACCGATCCAAATTTAATAACATCGATTGTAACCAAAGAAACGCGCAATGATTATTTAAATAGAATTTTAATTTAATTCCTGAAAATATTATAGTATCTGTAACATTAGTATTTGAAAAATAAAAATTATCACAAAAAATCTTATACATGTTATCAGTTGAATTAGTCTATAATTTCCTTAAGGATTAACGACGGAATGTATATTTTAAAAACAGAATTAATATTTATCATGTTATATTTCTTACCACACTCGTAAAAGTATAGAATTTTATGTAAGGAAATACGAAAAGAAAAGAAGAGAGAGAGAAATATGGACTCCATATACTTGCATTAAAAAATAAAATTATCTCTTACAATATCATAAACACTAATCCTTTTAAAAACTTGTGTCGTATCTTTATCATTCATAAACTAGGGGAAAGATATTGTAACAACTAAGTTGTGTTACTATCAAGTTACTATCAATCAATTTCACCGTTAGATCGATTATGTTAATCCAACGGTCTATGAAGCACCGACACTTCTAAAACCTTGACGTGTCGTGTCCGACACTTCCCGACACTCTCCGACACTCCGACACTTCCCGACACTCCAACACGCGTTATAGAAATTCAAAAAAAGGTTCAAAGGTTACGTTGCGTTGAGTTTTTAATTCCAACTATTAGATTCGTTGGATTACGATTACCATTATATTGAATTTAATATAAATATTTGGGAAAATCTTATGTTTTTTTTGCAAAATTGATGAATATTATAAATTTATTTTCGTTTTTTATTAAATTATTGAATATTTAATATAATATACACTACATAAATTAAAAATATTATTTAATATCAAAACGTGTCCTAACGTGTCGAAATCTAATATTTTTTAGAATTAACGTGTCGGAGTGTCGTGTCGTATCGTGTCACGTGTCCCGTGTCAGTATCGGTGCTACATAGCCAACGGTTATGTTTATTTCCATCTTTATATGGTCATGATTTTCCAAATTTAATACTTTATATTTATTTTCACCTTTATATAGTTATGATTTCTCATATTTAATGCTTTCAGTTTAAATATGGAGAATCGTAACCATACAAATATGAAAATAAATATAACCGTTAGATTAATATAATCGATCTAACGATGAATTTGATTGATAGTAACATAATAGTAACACAATTTGATTGTTACAATATCATTTTCCCATAAACTAATATGAACGACACGGCTCTAATTTAATTATTATTTATTATTTCAATTCCCAGTAGTAATAAGTAACTGTTGTATATCTTTAAAATGCTTTCCCAAATTAACGAATCTGATCGTTTTCCAATGATACGTATTAATTATAGAGTAGGATATCTTTACTACTAATTTTTTGTCAATTTTATCTTACACAATTTTATTTAAAAGAACAAACATACGTATATGTCATTGTAGATAAGGAAATTGAAGAGTACTTTTTAAATGGACCAGAAGGGAAATGAACAAACATACGTATATGTCATTGTAGATAAGGAAAATGACAAACAGACTCACTATGTTCCCTTATTGATTAGGAATATGACAAATTAAATGGACCCCAATGTAGAAGCTTGACCTGTTGACCACGTACTGTCATTATAGATAAGGAAATTGAAGAGTTCTATTCTATCACGGGTACAATTTGAGTTACAGCTTTGCTCAGTGCAATCCCAGTATAGTAGTTGCATCTTTTTGGTTTCTGAACATGAGAGTATAAATTACAAAAAATATTGTAAAATAGTAATAAAGCGTATGTCAATCCAGAATAGTCTTGCTATCATTGCTGATTAAAAAAGGCAATGGTTTTCTCCTGGAGAAAATAAATGCTTTCCTGGCAAAAAAAAAGGGCCATTGATTTATGTTCTGAAGGCCCAATGCCATATGATCCAGTGACCAAAGTCTAAATCTTTTTTCCTTATCTATATCACTCCCATCAACCCTCCATTCTCTTTGTCTCCAAGGCGACTACGTTATTTAGGTGAAATATCAAAATATCTCATCTTGAAACTTTAACTTTATGAGAGATCACTTCAGACACTATAAATAGTAACTACCTCATTGTCATGCACTGACATCGTCGGTTACAAGAGTTGCATCACTGTTATCATAGTAATGTCAGTCACCCTTAACTGATCCCAAGGAGGGTTGATCTCCTCTCACCAACCCGCACAGGATCGACATCTCCTTCCCCTATAAATACCCCTCTCCACACACAAGGAGGGGTATCTTATGTATCATTATTCTGTCCATATTCCTTGAGTCACATACTCATACTCTCCCTCCTCCCCCATTATCACCCGTTAATATTCATACTTGGGACAGTGCCTTCTAGCTTGGTCTTTATCTCTGTTCGAGGTATAACCCATACAATGACTCCATCCCAGAAAGGAACATAGTGAGATTATAAAACTCAACGGTATAATTTATATATAAAAAAAGCTCAGAATTTAATGTATGTATGAGAACTGTTTATTTTCTAATGTGAAGGAAAAAAATCATTATCCTTAAAAAAAACTCGGCTAGTTCATTTAGTGAGCTATTTAAAAAAATATCTTATTAGTACCCAAAAAAAAAAAATCTTATTATTAACTAGTTTTCAATGAAATTTAGTTAATGAAAAGGTAATAACCTTACCTCCCAATACATTTCCCTTAAACCTCATAAATATAGTTTGAAAAGGTAATTAATGAAACGTGAGGAAACTCATAACTACTTATTTAAACTTTCTTAATTTTTGTATTTTTTATTTGGGATAGGTTATTCTACTTATCATTCTATCTGTCTACCTTTACCTACCACTCTAAAACACTATTTGATCAGAATCTTGAGTAATATTTATCTTTCTCTCTTCTTTAGATTCTGATCTAATGGTGTTGGAGGATGATAGACAAAGGTAGGCAGAAAAATGATAGATAGAATAATCTATCCCTTTTTATTTTTGTATAAAAATTACAACTTAAACTTTTTGAATTCTGAGTTAAATTCTAAATAGCAGGTAACATGAAAAAGGAATAGGTTATTCTGTTCTGCCTATTCTTATTTTGCCTACATTTACCTACCCCTTTTAATACCGTTAAATGGTGGAGATTTATTATATAAAATAAACTCTTTTATTCCTTTCTCTCTCTCATTGTCTCTCATTCTTTCTCTCTCCTCTCCTTTCTCTCTCTTTAATCGCGCTTCAACATCAAAAAAATGTACAAATTTTTTAGTCAATTCATCCAACCCAGCCACTGTTATGAACATTTACATAAAAAATTGAAAAGGGATGTCAAGAAGAAACCAACGCAGATGCCCTATGTTATGAGATCAGGTATACATGTTGTTGGGCGTAACATAGAAATAGAACATAGATCATTTCCCCACTTCAAGGTGAAAAACAAGATAAGAAAAAGAAGGAGATAAATTGATTCGATATTAAATTTCAACAGCAAAATAGAAACGTTACGGTAATCGTGGATTAATTCAATGGAAGAGATTCTTCGTGGTTTTTATTTTTTTGTATTTTTGTGATTTCTGTCGTGTTCAATTATATCAGATTCAAGGAATTTTGAAAATTATATTTATCCAGCAGAAATATCATGCCATTAATCATTGATTGGATTTAGATTCAAATATAAATTCATATTGTAAATTAGGCAAATTGATAGAGAGAAAAGGGAGGAGAGAGAAAGAGTGTGAGAGGTAGTAAAGAGAAAGAAAGGATAAAAGGGTTTATTTATTCAGCAAATCTCCACCATTAGATGAAATTGTAATCTAACAGTGTTAAGAGAGGTAGACAAATGTAGACAAAATAAAAGTAGGCATAATAATGTATCCCTTTTTAAAAAAATCGTAAAATATACTCAACCACATATGAATCATTTTACATAAATATCTTATAAATATTCTCCACACACGCGAACGTATATAAAAAAATAAAAAAATTTGATTATTTTAAACTGATTTTTTTTACAAATAATGGTTAATAATTATCACTGTCGTCAACTAATTTTAATACTTAATGTTAACATTACTTACATAAAACTTTTTTATATTTCACAATTAATATTTAATAATATAAAATAATATTATTTTTATAAATGAAATTCATAATTAGCAGTGTTATTAATTCTTATCAAATCAAAATTATTTTTTAAATAGCGTAACGTTCAATAATTTTGATATTAACAATCAACTAAAATCAAACTCTAAATTCATATTAACATAATGGATTAATAATATTTATATTTGTATCATACGTAGTCTGAGTATATTCAGAATTTTTTAAGAAAATTATTTAGAATTGAATTCTTGTGATAGTGTTAAAAACATAGTATAGGAATTGTCTATATATAATTAACTTGCAAGTTATATTTTTCGTATAAAAATAAAAGATAAAGAAATTAAGAAAGACAAAATCAAGGTCAGCACACGTGTTATAATTGTCTTCATAAATCATATTTATGAGCTTATCACGAATTGGGAACGAGGAATTTTTGAATTTAGAATTGAAAATTTGCATTTATTGCATATTGTAATATCCAAAAAAAATATATAATATCCAAAAAATATGCAAAAATAAAAATAAAATGACATTAACTAAATTGTCCTAAATTTAAGCTGGAAAAGTTGTCAGTCACCATGCCAACCTCAGACCTCGTTATACCTTTGGGCTTGGAACCTAGAATTGTATGGTGTCGAAAGTTGAAATCGAGCCCAGGATCGTTGTCCAAGGAACGAGGAATACGACATGAACCGAGGTTTGTTGTTTTTGAGTTTAGGCCCACTTGACCTTTTTTCCTGAAAAATCCGTGGCCCAAAATACAGACTTAGTAAGTAGGGGTGTTCATCAACCGATCCAAACTGTAGCGACCAAATCGAAAAATCGATAACCGAATAAACTGAAAATCGAAAAACAAAAAAAAATCGCAAATTTTAATTGAAATGGTCGATTTTCAGATAGGTTGATGAAAACCGATCCGATATATTAATTGTCCTCTATCTACTTGAGTTTTCCCCCAATCATAGCCTAAAAATTTCTAAAGCAAGACATGTTAACCCATCAATTACACCCAAGAAAAAACCTAATCACATCTCATCGACAAAATTTCATCTGTGTAGAGTTTCATATCTCATTGCCAAAAAAAAAACTATATTATCGTTTGCTGGTGCTTTTGTATTTCAAAAAACAAAAATTTACAAAGTCAATATATACAAAAGATATTATTTGCACAATAATCATAAAATAAATTTTAGAATTTTCAAAACTGAAAACCAATCTAATCCAAATCGAAAAATTTTGGATTGGATCGGATCGAATTTGAAAAAAAATCCAAACTGAAGATATTGGATTGGATGATTTTTGCTTCCAAAACCGATCCAATCCATACCGCGAATACCCTTTTGTTAGGGATAGGATATTGTGACACCCAAGTTATGTTACACCCATGTGACACCCAGTCAATCTCACTGTTAGATCGCTTATGTTGATCCAACGGTTATATTTATTCCCATCTTTGTATGGTCATGATTTCTCAAATTTAAAGTGAAAGCATCAAATATGGGAAATCATAACCATACAAAGGTAGAAATAAATATAAAATATTAAATTTGAGAAATCATGACCATACAAAGATGGAAATAAATATAACCATTGGATCAACATAAACGATCTAACGGTGAGATTGACTGGGTGTCACATGGGTGTAACATAACTTGGGTGTCACAATATCCTATCCCTTAACAAAAAAGGAGCAACTATTTCATGTCGAAAATAATTGCATATGCTCGTTGTTTTTCTAGTACATCAAAAGCCAAATGACTGATTAACTGCTTCAAAATTCTAATGAAGCACATGTTGCTCTGTGTATTTGAACCCAAAACCATCTGGCCTCATCTTATACAGATGCAAACAAGACTATCTCCAAGGAAAAAAAAATTGAATAAAGAATTTGGGAGTAATTTTTCAAACATCGTTGACAGTACTGAAATTATTCTAGCACAACCATCGATAAACACCCAGAAAAATACCAAAGCATACAAATTAAAATATTCGCACTGCATATAGAATTTAAGGAAAAGGTTTATTGCATATTGTAATATCACATCATGGTTAATCAAATGAATCTAAAAAATCCACAAGAGTATATCACATTGCAACTATTTTATCAACTTACCCCACTAATGCCCCAAGTTGGTAATGGAGTGGCTTAAAATTTGGAATCAGGACACAGTATTTGCAAAGCCCCTAAATATTCGATACTAACAATGTCATCCAAGTAAAAACTCCTTGACGATAGGGAGAGAGGGGCATGAAGATTATACAGAATATCCAGGCACAGCACTGCTTTAGTGGATGATAGAAAGTTAACTGTTATAAAATAATATAAATTATTAAAAAGACCTTCATCTAACACCTTACCTTAAGTTTTGGCTTAAAATGATTTTTTATATGATATCTAAATTTCAGTGATCATAAAGTTACGAGTTCAATCTTTACCTCCTTACTTAATAGTGAAATTAAAATAAACACAATGCTTCAAGTTCAAAGGACTTTTTTGTTAGCGAATAATATAAATTATTAAAAATCTTTCACTCAACACTTTCAGATTTTGGTTTGAAACGATTGTTTATATTAACTAATCGTCTAATCTCTAGAACTTGGCACACATTGAGATAAATATCATATCGGATCTGTCCGTTTTACATTATTTTGCTGATTCACAGCTTTCAGTAAAGTTGTTCACCTTCCAAATCACGATGCTGAGCATGATGTAACTCATTCATTCCATATTCTTATCTGTTACACGGCAAGTATTCTATGCTAAAGCTAATAAAATGTTCCTTTCGAATCATGAACATTCTGTGTGAGCTGATGTTCTATCTCGAGTAAACGCAATATCAAAGTCAGAACTACATTGAAATATTAAAATTAAGTAAACAAGTTTACATACTGAGAATTACCACCCAACCACAGGCTAGGGCAGAAATAATCTGAAAGAGACCTGGGAAGCATATTATGATGTAAATCGACAATCATACAAAATTGAGAAAACAGAAAAGAGAAAAGAGTAGAGAGATTGACACGATGATTTATCTTAATTTACCTAATATAGGCTACGTTCAGCTTGTCTGTACTATATTCACATCACCGCCACTCGATACAAGTCACTCGGTTTACAAGGAAAATATAAATAGGATTAGAAAATACTAACAGCAACTATTCATGGACCCAAACCCAAAGTGTTAAGAAAATTACAATAAATAAGAGGCACAGTAGGCAAAAAAATTAATTTATTGTTTTTTTAATAAAAAATTACGAAAATGTAGTCGTTTTGAAATTAATTACAAAAATATAGCAGTCAAACACGCCCACATGGGACGTGTTCCAATAAAGAGAAACACACCAATGTGGGGCGTGACCTAAGCGTGAGTCATGCCCACATGGGGCGTGACCAAGTTGGAGAGAGACACGCCCTATCTGGGCGTGACCGATGAGAGAGACACGCCTCATCTGGGCGTGTTTCACCAAGTGCTGCCACGTGTCACAAAAGTCAATAATTTTACCGTAAAACTTTAGAAGTCCATAACTTTTGACTCTGGTATCCGAATTAGGTAATTTTTTGTTTATTCCACATAACTTTTCGAGATCTACGCAATGACACCTCATTTGGCATATTTTGTCTCTCACAAAAAAAATTGAATTTACAACAATGATACCATAATTATTAAAAATGACATGACTTTGTTACCTTATAATTATTACTAAAAATAATCTAACATTTTTATAATCATGAACAAAAACTTAAAAACCAAAATAAAACGAAAAGCACTCACTTAACTTTTTAATATAAATTATTCGATATTCTGTCACCGACAGATGTTAACCGAATAAAATTATAAATTTCATAAAATTCTTCATTCAAATTTTTAATATATATCTCAATAACATACATAATTAACCTTATCATAACTTACCATAATCATAAGAATATTTATTATGAATGTTTCTAATCATAACAGTGGTTTTCTGCTTATTAATTTGAGTTTAAACGTTCTTTTGGTATTATTATTGTAAATTCAATTTTTTTGTGAGAGACAAAATATGCCAAATGAGGTGTCATTACGTAGATCTCGAAAAGTTATGTGGAATAAAAAAAATTACCTAATTTAGATACCCGATTCAAAAGTTATGGATTTCCAAAGTTTTACGGTCAAACTGTTGACTTTTGTGACACGTGGTAGCACCTGGTGAAACACGCCCAGATGAGGCGTGTCTCTCTCCTCGGTCACGCCTAAATTGGGCGTGTCTCTCTCCAACTGGTCACGCCCCTATAGGGCGTGTTTCACTGCTATATTTTCGTAATTAATTTCAAAACGACTACTTATTTGTAATTCTTTATTAAAAAAGCAATAAATTAATTTTTTTGCCCACAACAGTACCTAGCATCTACGGGCCGGGGGTGCTGCCCCTCGGACCCCGCCCGCTCACTGGAAGCAGACCCTAGTTGCCTTTCTGCTGACCCCAACAACAAAGGCTCTCATCAGCATGCGAAATATGAGTCATACCCAACATGTTATGCATATCGTTTGATAGTATAAACATAACAATATAAGTGATTGAGTCGTTGAAAAAAAAATTGCGTGGATGACCAAAGCATATAACTAAACATCTTGTGATATAAGAATAAAAGAAGGGAAAAGTGTGTGTCATTTTAAAGGATGTAAAGTTGTGTCATTTTAAGAGAGAGGAAAAGATAGATAAAGGAGAAGAGAGAGTTGACAAAAAAAAGTAAAAGTTTGGGTATCACCTCTTTGTGAGAATAAAATGGTATAAGTTATGTCATTTAAAAGGATAAACACTTTTTTCATAAAAGAATACAAAATTTATTATAATATCTATATATGTATTAAAGCTAGATAAGAAAAGCTATGGGTTAACTCTCTTCTTCTTCTTTTAATATTTTATAACCCAATTTAATTAAGGGTTTGATGTTTGTCATTTTAGATTACACAAGTTATGTCGTTTTAGGAGAAAGATAGACACAAGAAATAAAAATCATGGGAGAGAGAAAGTGTGTGGTTTTTTAAATTTAAATTTTAAATAAAAAATTTATTTTGTGTCTATCTCTCTCCTAAAATGACATAATTGTATGTCATTTAAAATGACAAATACTTTTCTCTTTAATAAATAACAACAATTTAATGTGTAATTTCTTGAGTTATTTTAAATTTTTGGAATTTAAAATATAGCATGTTGCATATGTTAGGCTTCCTCCTTCAATGCTAAGCCCAAGCCCATTTGAGGGGTTTCCTAAAAACCCTAACCCTAATTTCCACCTCCTTTATATATACTCATTAGTTGTGGGTGGAGGCTAGGTTAAAAAATTTGAGAGAATTATTTGATTGTTTGAGCAAAGCTTTATGCTTTGCATTTGAGAGATCTCTAGAGAGAGTTTGAGTGAAACATCTCTAGGATAGTTTGATTATCACCATTGTTGGAGAGGTTGAGTTAACCACCACATTGGTGTATTTGATTCTTTGTAACCATTATTTTCATAGTGATTTTTTGATCTGGACTAGGTCCCGTGGGTTTTTACTTCTTCATTGAAGAATGTTTTCCCACGTTAAATCTGGTTGTGTTCTTCTTCTCTCTCTCCTGTTTTCGTTTTGATTTTCCGCTGCGCTGCCCGACCTGGTGAAGTTCAGGCCGAGGTATTGCCGAGATCCGAGATCAGGATCTTGCTGACTGACTTCCGCAAAAGGCCCCTGAGCCGATCTGAGGGAACCGAGTTTTTCCAACAGTGGTATCAGAGCCCGGGTTCGACGGGTTCTGAGGGAGACGAGATGGAGACCAGTGGCATAACTCATGATGGAGATATGTTCAAGTTGACCGCAGACAACTTCACTTATTGGAGACCGATGAGGGAAGATCATCTCTACTGCAAAGATTTACATGAGCCCATTATCCTTGATGAGAGACCCGCAGGCAAAACTGATAAGGAGTGGGAGATCCTGAGTCGGAAGGCGGTAGCCACGATCAGGAAATATATTGATAAAAGCCTCTTTGAGCACGTGTCTGAATTCACGAACGCGTATAAGTTGTGGACGAAGCTGGAGTCCATGATTCAGAAGAAAATTCCCTGGAATAAAGCATACCTGGTTCGCCTACTTGTGAAGCTTGAATACAAGGACGACATGAGCATGATTGAACACCTGAACACCTGAACACCTACAAAGGTATTGTGAATCAGCTGTCAAAGGCTGATATGGAAATTGATGAAGAATTGCAGGCATTACTGCTGTTTAACTCACTGCCAGAAAGCTGGGATACTCTGGTGGTGACCCTGAATAACTCGACTCCAGATGGAAAATTGAAGATGGATGTCGTGACAGACAGCCTCCTGGGCGAAGAATCCAGGAGAAGAGAACGAGGTACTCCGAGCACGTCTGAGGCCAACGTTGTTGAAAACAAAGGGAAATTCGACTCCCGGGGTAGAAGTAAAAGCAGGGGTAGAGGTCGTGACAGACGAGAAAAATCCAGAGGTTGGTCAAAGCCGAAATATGAGTTGAAGTGCTTTTACTGTGGAAAGACAGGCCATAAGAATCCAGATTGTTGGACCCTGCAGGATGATGAGAAGAACGGCTCTGTGAAGCCGAATCAGATTATTCCCAAGAAGAGGGAAGACAAGAGCACCACTGCGGTGGCTGCCAACCCAGATGCCGAGATATTCCTCCTTGGTGAGGATAATTATTGAATGTTGCATATGATGACTGCACCTGGATTGTTGACTTCGGTGCCTCCTTCCACGTTACTCCACACAAAGGTTTTTTCTCCTCTTACCGAGGTGGTGATTTTGGAGTCGTGAAGATGAGAAATCAGGTGACCAGCAAGATTGTTGGTGTCGATGATGTGACCCTGACCACGGATGTCGGATGTCGACTTATGTTGAAAGATGTGAGGCATGTACCTGACATGCGTTTGAACCTAATCTCGGTAGGCAAACTTGATGATGCTGGGTTAGTAAACTACTTCGGTAGTGTTAGATGGAAGCTGGCCAAGGGAAACTTGGTCGTGGCCCGAGGTAAGAAAGAAGGCTCCTTGTACGTGATGCAAGGAAAGATCAATGGCGGAGAAGCCAATTCTGTTCGAGATGAACCTAGCTTGGAGCTATGGCACAAGCGCCTCGGCCACATGAGCGAGAAAGGGCTACAGATCCTGAACAAGAAAGGATTACTGAACGGGTTGAAAGGCCAAGCGTTGGAGAGTTGCACGCATTGCCTAGCTAGAAAGCAGCACCGGGTTTCTTTGGTGAGACCGGATCAACCTAGACGACGCAGGTATATTCTTGACCTCGTCCATACTGATGTCTGCTCCATGTCGGAAAGATCCATTGGAGGAGCTCAGTACTTTGTTTCATTTTTTGATGACCATTCCCGCAAAGTGTGGGTATATTTGTTGAAGTCTAAAGACCAGGTACTCCAATCCTTTAAAGAATTCCATGCTATGGTTGAAAGGGAGACTGGCAAGAAATTGAAGGTGGTCCGATCTGATAATGGTGGTGAGTATTGCAGCCCATTTGATGCATACTGCAGAGCGGCCGACTTGAGAAGACACCCCCAAGACTCCACAGTTGAATGGACTGGCTGAGAGGATGAACAGAACTATTGAAGAGAAGGTACGAAGCATGATATCCAATGCCGAGTTACCGAAATCATTCTGGGGAGAAACCGTCAAAACCGTTGTTGACTTGATCAACCTCTCACCATGACGACCACTTGAAGGAGAAATTCCAGAAGAAGTCTGGACAGGTCGGAAAACGGCCTATAATCAATTGAAGGTGTTTGGATGCCGAGCTTTCATGCATATCCCTAAAGATGAAAGGACAAAACTCGATGCGAAGACAAAAGAATGCATCTATCTTGGTTCGCCGAGATGTGAGTTCGGGTTCCGACTTTGGGATCCAATCAATAAGAAGATCGTGAGAAGCTGAGATGTGATCTTTCATGAGCATGAGAACTTTCATGACATCTCGAAGCCCAGAGTCCGGGTTACTGTCAGACGCGAAGAACCCTATCCTCCTGTCCGAGTTGAAGCAGGGGGAGAAAATCAAGAAAATGAAGAAAATGATGATCAGCAACAAGCTGAAGATGACCAAGACATTGAGGTCCGAGTTGATGATGAGATCCGGGATGAGAATGATGAACCGGGTTCTCAAGCTGAAGAACAGCCGAGATATCCAACTCGAGAAAGAAGACCCTCTACAAGATACCCATCTGATGAATACACCGTTGTTGCTGAAGACGGTGAGCCTCAGAGTTATGATGAGGCTGTGACGAGCTCAGAGAAAGAAGAATGAAAAAAGGCAATGCAAGACGAGATGAAGTCTCTGCACGAGAATCAGACTTATGAGCTGACCGAGTTGCCAGAAGGAAGACGAGCTCTGAAAAAAAAATGGGTCTACAAGATTAAGACTGAAGAGAACGAGCAAAAGCCGAGATACAAAGCCCGGATTGTAGTGAAAGGCTGCAATCAGAAGAAAGGAGTTGATTTTGAGGAGATTTTTTCTCTTGTGGTGAAAATGACCTCGGTCCGAACCGTGTTAGCCATGGCGGCTTTGATGGACCTTGAGGTAGAACCAATGGACGTGAAGACGGCATTTCTTCACGGTGATTTAGAAGAAGAGATATATATGGAGCAACCAGAAGGGTTCCAAGCTTCATACCAAGAAGACTTGGTATGTCGGTTGAAGAAGAGTCTCTATGACTTGAAGAAAGCACCTCGGCAGTGGTACAAGAAGTTTGAATCATTCATGACTGGTCATAAGTTTGAGAAGACTGAACCCGACCACTGCATATTTGTGAAGAGGTATGAGGCCAGAGATTTTCTGATTATGTTGTTATATGTCGACGACATGCTTATTGTAGGGAAAGACAAATCGAGGATAGTCGCCCTGAAAAAGGCGTTGAGCTCGTCCTTCGCAATGAAGGACCTCAGCCCTGCAAAGCAGATTCTCGGAATAAAGATTATCCGAGATAGACAGAAGAAGCTACTGTGGCTGAGTCAAGAGAAATATATTGAGAAGATTCTTAAGAGATTTAGCATGGACAAAGCCAAAACAGTGAGCACCCCCCTTGCCGGACACATAAAGCTGAACCAGAAGCAATGTCCGAGATCTGATGAAGACAAAGATGAGATGATGAAGGTCCCTTACCAATCCGCCGTCGGAAGCTTGATGTATGCAATGGTTTGCACTAGACCCGACTTGGCGTATGCTGTTGGAATGGTAAGCCGGTATTTGTCAAACCCCGACAAAGAGCAGTGGGAAGCAGTGAAGTGGATCTTCAAGTACCTCCGAGGTACGACCGACTTATGTCTCCGATTTGGAAAAGGCAAAGCGGAGTTGCAAGGCTACTCGGAATCTGATTTAGGGGGAGACGCCGACTCGAGGAAGTCGACTACAGGATATTTGATGAGATTTGCCGGAGGAGCTGTCTCTTGGCAATCAAGACTTCAGAAATGTGTTGCACTATCGACAACTGAGGCTGAGTACATTGCCGCTACTGAGGAAAGCAAAGAGATGCTGTGGATGAAGATGTTCCTCATGGAACTCGGCCATGATCAAGACAAGTACGAGCTGGGTTGTGACAATCAAAGCGCAATCCATCTTGCGAAGAATTCGACCTATCACTCCCGCACTAAGCATATTGATGTGAGGTATCACTAGATCCGGGATGTGGTGGAAGGTGGAGAGCTCGAACTCGTCAAAGTGCACACTGACCAAAATTGGTCCGACATGATGACAAAGCCGGTTCCAGCAAGAAAATTTGAAGACTGCTGTGAAGGAGCCGGGTTGATGCTAAAGCCGATGCATTGAAGTCGGAGGGGGAGATTTGTTGGGCTTCCTCCTTCAATGCTAAGCCCAAGCCCATTTGAGGGGTTTCCTAAAAACACTAACCCTAATTTCCACCTCCTCTATATATACTCATTAGTTGTGGGTGGAGGCTAGGTTAAGAAATTTGAGAGAATTATTTGATTGTTTGAGCAAAGCTTTATGCTTTGCATTTGAGAGATCTCTAGAGAGAGTTTGAGTGAAACATCTCTAGGGTAGTTTGATTATCATCATTGTTGGAGAGGTTGAGTTAACCATCACATTTGTGTATTTGATTCTTTGTAACCATTATTTTCATAGTGGATTTTTTGATCTGTACTGGGTCCCGTGGGTTTTTAATTCTTCATTGAAGAAGGTTTTTCCACATTAAATCTGGTTGTGTTCTTCTTCTCGCTCTCCTGTTTTCGTTTTGATTTTCCGCTGCGCTGCCCGACCTGGTGAAGTTCAGGCTGAGGTATTGCCGAGATTCGAGATCAGGATCTTGCTGACTGACTTCCGCAAAAGGCCCCTGAGCCGATCTGAGGGAACCGAGTTCCCAACAGCATATGACACAAACAGTGGATGAAACCTTTTTTTTTTTTCTTTTTCCCTCTTCTTCTTAGTGAGTTTCATTCATTTTTTGTCTTACGTAAGATAAATTATCTCATATAAATTTATCTTATGCAACATAACAAACATGTTCTCCATACTTATATTTTCTAAACAATTGAACAAAATATAACATTTTGTGATGTATTATTCCCTTTTTTTCAACAGATGAAAAGCAGTGATAATTTTTATGTTTGTCTCACTAAGACTTTTTCCGGATATTCCATTTCCCCATAAGCATTAACATCGGACTAAGTCGGATCACACACTAAAATCTCGTCACACCTTAAATTTGCTCCATAAGTTGCACTAAGATTTCTTGATATTTATTCCCCAAGATGGTAACAACATGCCTTCTTCAAACAAATAAATAAAGAAAGAAAGTCTTTTTGGTCGATTCGGTAACGCAATCAACCCAAAATTCCTGTCACGGCACTTGTGTGTGTCTCTAATTGCGCTACGAACACTACTCGCATCTTCCATCCCATAAATTCAGTTAGCATCGTATAAGACCACAAAATTGTGGTCAACACACCCAATTTACGCGCAAAGAATTTAACCAAGGATTGCGCTTCTCCAAACTTCAAGGGGCACCACTACCGAAACGGTCCATCGAGAATATAAGTATAACACTACACAACCTTATTCTTTTTTATTTATTTTTTGAGTGCATGTTACTAGCTCAAAAGAAATACTTCGCATAAATGCATCGTATCATCAATTAATATTCTTTTTACATTTCAAGAAAATTATCATTTTTTAAATTTATTTTATTTTAAATTATTTATCATTCTTAAAAATCTAACAAAATGTTAATATTTTATAAAAAAAATTGTTTTTGTATTTTCACTAATAATAAGAATGAGAGAGAAATTAATGTAATAAAAATATAATTAATAACTTTTTATCTAATTTACATGCAAAATTTCAAACAAAATTTATTTATTAAAATAAATAATTATTATAATTAACTCAATTTATACAAGGAAAAAAAGTTTCTGATATTACTTTAGACAACTTTATCTAATATTCATCGAAACGACGTCGTTTTGAAGTTGAAAAATTAAAAAATTAGAATGATAAAGACTATTATAACCCTAAAATAAATTAAAATTACAAAAACACTATGATTTCCGTTCCAAAACGACGTCGTTTCGATGACCATTAGATAAAGTTATCTCAAGTAACTTTAGAAAAATAAACCTTTGTACAAATAAAAAATATTTTAGATTCATTCATGTTAGTTACAAACATGACAATTTTATGTTATGTGAAACAATAAAGTAATTATAAGAAGACCTATCATTATTTGTGAAAAATTTTATTGGTTTGACTTTTGTGTCTTTAAATGATAACATCACATTGTCAACAAATAATATGAAATAATTCAAATCCAACAAAACGGGAAAATTTAAAGTGAATTTAGGTGGTGTTTGGTTGGGAGCTTTTCAGCAGATATCTATCTTTCTCAAGTGAGGCTTTTAGAAACACCATGTTTGTTTCAACGTTTTTCACCAAAAAATCATCTATCCAATTTGTCTGGATTTATGAGAAACATAGATATCCGCACTGTTTAGAAACCTAATTTGAAGGTGGGATTTTTCGGAAAACCGGTTATCTGGCTTTTAATGCACTGTTGATTTCATAAAGTTACCTAATTTTACCAGTAAAGTTTTTTCCCACCAAACAACTTTTTTTTACATTTTTCTATCTATCTCACTTTATCTATCTTTCCAATCATTTCTCTATCTATCTTATTTTTCTACTATTTCAAAAAATTATCCTGAACCAAACGCTCCCTTAGGAAATCCGAGAAACCGAAAAACCGTACTACTAGTAGTATCACAACAACCTCGAGTTAAAAAAAAAAAGTACTATTACAACCTACCTAGTATTGCATATGGGCATTGATTGTACTATCCTCTTTTTTGAGCAATTATTTAGCGCTCCCGGCTCACGTGAGACCGGTAGAAACAAAAGTGAAGAGAGAGAAAAAAAGAGAGGAGAGAGAAAGTAAGAAAGGAGAGAGAGAAAGGGACCATCAAATTATTTTCCCTCTTTTTTAGTATAATATACCTGATTGTCGTGGTGTCCAAATTTTTTTTAAACTACCATGGCATCATAGTTGCTGAAGTATCTAATTACTAAGGACGAGACATGTGCCACGTTTGGAGACCTGGTTGCACCAAAGTAAACGTGTGTCACTCAGTTGACCACAATAGCTACCTTTCTCAGCGAATTTGATCCCATAAGTCTGCCAAGACAGACAGTAGCCCATAATTACTAGCCCATAGTCGTTGCACAACACAGCTACTTTGGTCAAATGAGTGACACGCGGCTCATTCTCCCCAAAGTCGTTGGCTCATTCTCCCCAAAGTCGTTATATAATATAGCTACTTTGGTGTAATCACACGTCTAAGACTTTTCCGACAACCGGAAACGTGACACGTGTTTTGTCCATAATAGTTAGGTATCTCAACGACTACGGTGCGGTTGCCGTTTGAAAAAAAATTTATACTCCCTAAGATTAAGATATATTATACTGAAAAAGAGAATAATACATTCAATGCGCTTGCATATCATCCCCTTTGGCCCTTTCACAATGCAAACCCATAATGAACCATCCTAAGATGACGATTTCGTTAAAATTACATGATGAAAAGAAAAGTTTTCAATTAAATTATTTTAATTACTTGAGAATTTTATTAAATTTATTTACTTTTAGAAAAATATAATCATATTTAATGAATACATTAACTAATGACCCCTCTCACAAGAAATATCTTCTATCTTAATCTTTATAAATTTAATTTTAATATGTTGTTAGTATATAATAGCGTGAATTATATTTAAAACAGTGTTAAAACCAATTACATTACCATATAATGATATGTTTATTGTTTAACAATATCAAGTTGATTTCGTTATGTTACAGTTATAACGCGGAGATGTTTATTAAAATTAAAATATTGTTCATTGTAACAAATGCCAAAGAGAAAAAAAAACTTGGGCAAAAACATAATGATTCGCTGTGGTTGCAACTAATCAAAATCAAAACTTCTTAACTAAGAAATTTTCAACCTAAACATAAAAATCATTGCAACAATAAAAATTTGTTACACTAGGAAGTTGATAGTCTACAAGACAGATATCAACATAGAGATTACGATGCCAAATTGCAAAAACAGAAGGCAGAGGATCTGTCTTGCTTCTTACTTACATACGTTGCTAAACCACGAAGAAATTAAAAAAGGTAAAATTTAACAGACAACCTCGACGACAACCAACAACATAAAAATGACAAGGGAACACTAAAGGACGAAACTCAAGCACAGCAATAAGAGCGTTGGTCGTCTTCTCCACCAGCTGAATCAGCAACAGTAGCATTGATGTTATCACTAGAGCAGTAGTAAAAACCATTGTCACTTATGGCATTCAAGTAACAAGATGAGGATGGAATCAGATACGGCATGTTGTCGAAGGTTCGGGCTAGGCTAGCTGCCAGCGCCGCAGCGTTTAGCACACTAGTGTTTTCATCCTCATTTTGTTGTCCACAAAACTCTTGTGCACGGTGCTTGAGCGTCTCAAACATGAGCTGAGGCTCGTGCTGCATCACTCGGAGGACATCCCCACACGACGGCCCTGGCATTGCACGTGTTACCGCGAAGCCATGCGGGCCTTCACTCTGTAGCACCCTTACAACGCTGGGTGCACCAAACAAGTTGTGGACACCACCTAGCGCCTCCTCATAAGCCCCACCCAAGAACATTCCCAGGTAATACCCGCCACCATTATGGCCTTCCAATTCATGGAGGGGCAAGCTCAATTCACCCCCAATGAACTTATCTATCTTCCCATCACTGTCACAAGTCAAATCTGACAAAACTCCCCTCACTGTTGGCCTCTCATCCAGACGATGAATGGGGACTATGGGAAACATCTGATCTATGCTCCAAAAATCAGGATACGAGGTGAACACAGAAAGGTTCACATAGTATGTTCGAACTGGATCTTTTGCATGAATAGCCTTAGTCACCAATTCACACAAACCATCAACAGCGGCAAGTTGCTCAATCCCCAAATTACCTTGCTTGAATTCTTCAACACATCGTTGTTTGAATCGATCGGCACAGAGCAAGCAGGTTTCATAGTCACCTCCAATGGCTGAAGCAGATATATTCTGATAATCTGCACAAGCATCTTCGGAGAGCCCCTCCCCCAAACACTGCAATCCAAGGGTGGACAATGCTGGTGCTCTATTTGCACTAGCAGCACCAATGGCCTCAAAAATCAAGACAGAATGATGAGACACAATGGCTCTGCCACTCTCGCTACAAATGACAGGGTGCTTGATGTTCCTGCGATCGCAGACATACTTAACTGCCTGAACAACAGCTGCAGCATACTCTTGTAGATCATATCCAACAGATAGGTCAGATTCACTCGACTTTGAACCATCATAATCAATGCCCAAACCACCACCAATATCAATAACTCGCATATTGGCACCCAGTCGAACCAATTCACAATATATCTGCGCAGCCTCTAACACACCATCAGCGAGCAATGCAGTGGAAGGAATTTGAGAACCAATATGAAAATGCAGCAATTGAAGGCAATCAAGCATGCCCATTTGTTCAAGCTTCTTCACAATACGCAAAACCTGAGTAGTTGTCAAACCGAACTTCCCTTTATCCCCTGAAGTGGACCCAAAGTGGCCAGAATGTTTCGTCCTCAGCTTCGCACGAACACCAATCACAGGACGAATGCAGAGCTTCTTGCTAATGTCAATGACCAAATCAAGCTCTTCCTCTTGCTCAAGAACAATCACCGTATTCAACGCTAGCTTCCTCGCAACCAAAGCCAGCGAAATATACTCACAGTCTTTGAACCCGTTGCAAACCAGAAGAGCTTCTCTGTTGCCTTTGCACAAACAGCTCATAGCCAGAAGCATCTCGGGCTTCGACCCTGCCTCCAACCCGAACCGAAACCGAGACCCGAATTCCACTATGTCCTCCACAACGAACCGATCCTGGTTGCACTTCACAGGGTAAACACCTTGGTAATAAGACTCGTACCCCTGCGATTGGATCGCGCACTCGAAAGCAGATTGTAGGGACTCGACCCGGTTCTTCAGAACATCAGGGAACCGAACAATGAGAGGAAGCTGCAACCCGAGTCCGCCACTTGATTTCGGGTCCGAAGCTTTCTTCACAACCTTCAACAAATCAATCTCCTCGTGAGGAAAGGTCCCCGACCCGTGAGGTTTGACGGAGACATTCCCGGCGGAGTTGACGGCGAAGTAGGGACCACCCCAACCGTCGACCCTGTAGAGGCTGGCAGACAGAGAGGGTGACCAACGGGAATCATCATCAACGGAAGCAGCGTCATCGGTTGTCGCCGGAGATACGCCGGGAAACGAGACCGGCGGCGGAAGAGAAGCGTCACCGGCTAGAGCGTAGAATGGAGGAGCAAGTGCAGCAGCATCCACGCAACAAGCGAAGGATGACATCACTTCCGCTTTACAAAAATTAGAAGAAAAAAAAAATTAGGGTTTCGGAAAACAGGTTTGTGTAAAAGTAGGGGGTTTTGAAACCCGCCGAGGCCGAGGCCCCGGCTACCCCCTCACAAGAGAAACAGTGAAAGATCTATTGAAAACGGAGAACCACCCTTTCGCTCCCACACCTCAGAATAATGATTTAATTTTAAGCACGGTGGTGGTTATGTTTATGTTTATGTTTATGTTATCTGAGATGGGAACGGCAAGGAGTGGAAACCTAGGTTAACACCACCACCACGCGAATCAGGGGAAATAAAACAGAACGGATAAAATTTCAGAAAACAGGGAAGATCCGAACGAGTCAAGTAAAACGGAAATGCAGAAAGATGGGGAGAAAATAACGGGAGAAAAAGAAGGATGAAGGAGAATAACGGAAACGGGTGTTATGAGGTTGGCTCAAACAAGACGTGTGTTATGTTAAGGTAGCTGGAAGTGAGCGAAGATTGCATGGCAGGAGAGGCCAATTTATATAACGAGAGGAGGTTGAGGGAAGAAGCCAGAAGTGGGCTTAATTGGGCCTCGACTCGGATCTTAAATTCAAATTATCATCTTTTTCTCATTTTTTTGAAGAAAAAAATAAATAATGATAATATGGGGTTTGATTTTTTTATGTTACATGAGAATTGAATTTTCATGTCGAGACTCAACTAGTGGTGAACTTCACATTTATTAAAAATAAAAAAATAAAAAAATTTGCACACAAATCGAAAGATCACAACATGATAATTAAGTTCTCATGTAACGTGATAAAATATTTTTCCAATAATAATTGTTCTCGATCTTACGTTTCTGTTTACTAATGATTATTGACTAATCAGCGGCGAGTTGCCGCGTGGCTTTTGTACCATGGGACCATTTCTTTTAGTTGAGAATCTGTCCCGGAAAAGTGAAAACCTTCTCAGATACATTTAATCGCGATTCCAGTTTATTTGGCGATATTATAAATAGAGAGGTTAGGTAGGGAGTATATCTCGCGAGAATTTAAGATCACATTTTGTTGAAGGAAACCAGTAGGAAGTTTCGCTGTTTTGTGGGATCGTTATGAAGTATGAACTGCTTTGATTGACAGACGTCAGCATGCGATAAGTCAGTTAAAGCTGAGGAATTTTATCGTTTTATGTTACTACTAAGCATGGAGTGGTTTTTCATTTATGTGTTAATTAATATGATTATATTATTTAAAAAAAATTATAATAAATTGATCAATAATAATAAAAAAAGAGAGAATTTTTTCTTTTAAGATAAATATTTATAATATTATTATCGTTAACTCACTTTTAAATGATTAATGTTTTTCCATATTACATTATCATATTAAACTAGCACACAATACATTGCATACTGACCGTGTTACGCTGTCTCAACCCTAAACACGTTTTCGTTATGTTTAAAAGATTGTATTGTAACTTACCAAACAAACAAGATTGTTTTATAAACAATTAATAGATATTAAGTAAGAAATTTTTTTGGATATAATGATAGGTTCGTTTTTTTGCCGTTACTGCAGATAAGTTATCTGCAGTAAGTCTAATACGACATCGTTTTTGGACGAAAATTATTGTACTTTTGTAATTTTAATTTATTTTAGGGTTATAATAGTCTTTTATTTATAATTTTTTAAGATTTCAATACTAAAATGACGTCGTTTTGGGAATAAATGCAGATAACTTATCTGCATTAACTGCATAAATATTTTTGGGTTTGTTTTTTCTAAAGTTACTTTAGATAACTTTATTTAATGTTCACCTAAACGACGTCGTTTTGGGGCGGAAATCATGGTGTATTTATAATTTTAATTTATTTCAGAGTTATAATAGTCTTTAACATTTTAATTTTTTGATTTTTCAATCCCAAAACGACGTAGTTTTGGTGAACATTAGACAAAGTTGTCTAAAGTAACATTAAAAACTTTTTTCCCAATATTTTTTCCTATAATTATTATGTTAAATAAAAAAATTAATTTCATACAGTTCTTTCCCAACGAAGAAATGATACTTTTATTATTATTTTTAATCATAAAATTTTATTTATTTTATTTTTATTTTGATATTTTAGACTTAATTAATAATAGACACTACTATATATATATATATATATATATATATATATATATATATATATATATATACGTATATGTATTTTTTATATAAAAAATTCCTTATTTTTATTTCAGCTTTGGCAACCATTCGCCATTTTTTGTCAACACATTTACAATTTACAATTTACTGCATCACATTTTAGTATGAATGTTTAATTTAAAAAAAAATAAAAAATTAATGAGAAAATATTTTACAGAAACTCACCTGTAAGATAATAATTAACAAAGGGTGCACCGGGTGTGAGACAACTTATGAGAGTTTGTGTAGAGGGTCGAATGGTCAATTGTGGGGAGGTTTCGCTTATATAGTAGGACACACACAGCTGACATAGAAGAGCTTGGGGTGGCGTTAAGGGTTTAGAGTATTTTTAGGATCCTAATTATTATTATTTTGAAGCGAATTAGATTTTTTCAATGTTTTTATGGGTTTGATTATTTGTGTAGCCTATGAGATTAATCCAAAACTCATGGCCCTGATCTAGAATTATATCTTGTTGGTGCTCTATAAGGTTCAGTTCTTCTGGGATTGACATAATCTGAAGCATTGCAAGTTTTCTTGGGATGAAAACAGTTTCATTTAAGAGATAAGTGACAAAATTATTTTTATCTTGTAATCAAATAATATAAAAATACTACTTTAAGTAATATTTATTAAAATTAAGTCTATATTCATGTAAAGATTAATTGCCTAGACAAACATTAATTATATTTATTAAACTAAGTTATTGTGGTATTAATCATTAGATAGATGTATGGTTAATATAGTTTTGATATAGTTAAATAAAATGGAATTTTTTTTTCTTTTTAAGAAATTATAGTTTTCATAACCACAGTCCTTTTCCCCCATTTTGAATAGCTTTAATAAATCTGAAATTTTTTTATTGCATACATCTTAAAATACAAATTTTTAAATTAAAAAATAATCTTAATATATAAAATCTTCATCCATTATTTGAAAAGTTTGCTGACGTGTCATTCTTTTCTTCAATATTCACTTTGTGTTCATACGTGAAATCACTTTAAATGTTTTTTTTTTCTTTTAGTAACTTTTTAAATTCGAATTTAAACCAAATAGGTGGGAAAAGAGTTCAAACTTCTTTGATTGCAAACAGATGTATTATTATCCCACTACTTTCTGCATGGATAATGGTTAAGCCTATTAATAATGACAAAATCATTTCTCATGTTATTGTAAGGGAAATTTTTTTGCATAAACCAATTACAACTATGTACTAGAAGTAGTACATAGTTGTAATTTTAAAAGCTATTTTTTTCTCTTCTCAAAAGGCTATCGATTGACGAGGCATAGAGAAAAATTAATTTTAATATTACAACTATGTACTATCCCTAGTACATAGTTGTAATTGGTTGCATAAGAGGAAATTTTTTTGTAGCAACATAAGAAGTTGGGGACCCATTAATAATACTATTACTTTCTCGATCGAAAATTGTTAAGCCTATTAATAATATTTATTATTAAGTTTAAAAAACCTTATTAGTTCGTGTATAAATAGGATGTGTTACTGCATATTTTTCATTAGTAATCAATTTTTGTGCACATATTTCTTTTGTTTCTGTCTGTTATTCATATTCTCAAGCCTGCATTATCTAATATATCATTCATTTTTTTTAAATTGCAGGTGATTGCAGCAACAAACCGTGCAGATATTCTTCAAACTCCATCTATTGAATTTTTTTTTCTGATGGAACATTTGCTTACTTCTTTCAAAGTAATATTATAGATCCATTCTCAGACGATTAAAGTTTTACCCAGATGTCAATTTTGAAGAATTAGCTCAGTCCACAGATGATTTCAACGGAGCGCAACTAAAAGTTGTATGTATTGAGGCTGGCATGTTGGTCCTTTGCCGTAATGCAACTGAGGTTTACTTTCTTCCAGATATGCAACAACTTAATAGTTAAAAATCATGATTAATCTAGCGTGAATTATCGGGTTGTCATTTCAGTCTGAATCTTTCTTTTTCTTTTATTTTTTTTCTCTATTTTTTATTAACATGCTTGCCTTTATTTCAAAAATATTGACAATAGTTTTGTTGTTTTCTTATTCAATTCAATGTCAAAGCTTAGGAGGACCAAGTTAGAAATTTTACTATGAATTTGTCTGCTTATGCGGGAATAATCATTAAATCTAGTTTTTGTCCGATCACAGGTGAACCATGAGGACTTTAATGAAGGTATCATTCAAGTCCAAGCAAAGAGGAAAGCAAACTTGAATTATTATGCATAAGCAGTTAAGGCAATGGAAAACCATCAATGATGTTTGACATTCATTTTACTCGAATCATATGTAACCTATAGCGTGCCAATATCAAATTTTAAAACAATAACCTGGTTCTAAATTTCTTAGAAGTAGCTATATATTTTTTTCTGCTTGCTATTTTAAAATTTGTCAGTGTTGGTCAACGTATTAATTTTTCCTCTCATTGATAACGAGTGTAAGGAAATAGGTACCCATTCTCACAACTAACTTAAAAATAAATATTCTTTGAATGGATGTATAAGGTGTGTAATAAAATTAAAATTTCACCCTTCATGTTTTATAATTAAATTCCTAAATCTGATTTCAAATATTAATTTTTTTGAATTCCACCATTTGCTTTATGTAGCGAATATTTTATCATCCAGAAAGTAGTTGGCTTTTTATATTTTTCGTCAAATTATTGTTGGTAGAGTTGTAGTATTATTGAGATTAAATATGATGCATTAATTATATGTTTATATATATGTTAATTTTGTAAATAATTATTTATACTTATGAAATTAAGCTAATGAATGATCTTTTGATATTATCACTTTTAGTAACTTTTTAAATTTGAATTTTTAACTTGATAGTGGGAATATAATGAAGCATTCATTACAAAATTACAAAACTTTCAAATTTGAATTTTGAACTTGATGGTAGGAAAACAGTTCATCATTCATTACAAATATAAAATTTCACAACTTTCTCCATGGGAAATTGTCAAGCCTATTAATTTCGCCGCAACAAAAAACAAACACATCATTATTTTGTTAGAAGTTTTAATACAAAAAATAAGTTTAAAAATCCACCTTAAAAATGTTGACAATAGTTTTGTGGTTTTTTTATTCAATTCAATGCCAAAGCTTAAGAGAATCAAGTTATAAATTTTACTATGAATCTGTCTGCTTATGTGGGAATAATTATTAAATCTTTTTTTGTCGATCGCAGGTGAACCATGAGGACTTTAATGAAGATATCATTCAAGTCCAAGCAAAGAAGAAAGCAAACTTGAATTATTATGCATAACTACACTCAAGGCAACGGAAAACCAGCAATGATGTTTGACTTTCATTTTACTTGAATCATATGTAACTTATAGCGTGTCAATATTGTTATCTTAATTAATAAGAATAAATAATTATATATAAACATATATATTAATGCATCATATTTAATCTCAATAATACTTCAACTTTATCAATAATAAATTTTTTTTGAGATAATAATTAGTCTATTTTATATTTATATTTGAAGACCTTAATGTTTTTGTTATAAGTTTAAAAATTAGTCTAAATAATAATTTATTTATTTAATTTGGACATTCACAATGGAGAAATAACTATCGTATTTAATTTGTAAAATGCAAGTATGCAAAATAGTCTGAAAAATACTTAATAGAAAACATATATTTATGACGTAGAACTTGAACGTTTTTTGCTTGCACGTGCTTTATGATATATATTTTTTAAACTTATTTCTTAAAGCTTCTAACATAAATTATTCTCAAACATAAATTAAAGGAAATAAATCAAAGTTTTTTTATAAAATACTAACATGATAAAATACATATTTTACAAAAATTTAAATACACACGTACATTTTATATAAAAAATTTGTAGATAAACTTTAAGTTAAAAGACACTGGATATTAAGTTAGACTCGAATATTTGCCAACTCTTCATTTAATATATACAACACAAATATAGACAATTCAGAGAGTCGATTAAGAGGTAACTATAGAAAATATATATAGATAATAATCTAGACGTAACTATAAGAACCTTTTTTTGTCTATAAATATAAAAACCTATTACATGCTAATACAAAGTGCTAACAACTAAAGGTGGCAAAATGACTCAGACCGGAGGCCTTCTCGCCCGCCCGTCAATATTTTATTTTTATTTTTAAATTTATTGTCTAACAAACTCGTCTATGAAAATATTTCATAAACAAACATCTAAATAAAATGAACAATCAGATTGTGATAAATAAAAGTTCATCTCTAAAAAATATTGAAAGAAGTCAAGTCAAACTACGTAATATTTAAGTGACTACAGTACAAGCTAATACAATGGCATCTGAATTTTATATCAAAGGATCAAACAAGATGCCTTTGCAAAGTTTGGTGGACAGTCAAGTAATCACTAAGCCCACAAGTACCTAACTTTATACATAGAGTAGAGTTAGTAGAGTTTTGTTTGAAATTAAAAAAATAATTTATTCAAATTAATTACTCTATTTAAAGGAATGACAATTCAATGTTTTGCACTATATCAGTATTTTAATGTTGTTTATGATTAGTTTTTTCCAACCCAGTGATTACTTGACTTTTCATATTTTTCACCAAATTATTGTTGGTAAGTATGAAGTATTATTGAGATTAAATACGATGCATTAAATATATGTATATACATATATGTTAATTTTGTGAATAATTATTTATACTTATGTAATTAAGCTAATGAATGGTTTTTGATATTATCACATTCAACTTCAACTATGAAATGCTTGTTAGAATATTAACCGTAATAACTCAAATATTTGCCAACTCTTCATCTAATATATATGTCACAAATACTCCTATCTCATAAAGTCGATTTAGATGCAACTATATAAAACATAGATAGATATATAGTCATCTACATGCAACTATAAGAACCTTTTTGTGTGGATAAATATAAAAACCTATTACATGCTGATATAAAATGCTGACAGTTACAGGTGACAAAATAAATTCGGCTCGGAGGGCCGGCCCACCCTGCCTGCCAAACAGGAAGATTTGCCCACAACACATTTTTTTTCCTTATATTTATTGTCTAACAAACTCGTATTTTTGTAGCTAAAATTATTGGATTTATTGCTATAAATATTTCAGAAACAAGCATTTAAACAAAATAATAATCAGATTATGATAAATCAAAGTCCATCTTTAAGAAATACTGAAAGAAGCCGAGTCAAACTACGTAATGACTACATGACAAGCTAATATAATGACATATGCATTTTATATCAAAGGATCAAACAAGTTGCCTTCGCAAAGTTTGGTGGATAGTCAAGTAATCACTAAGCCCACATGTACAAAACTTTATACACGAAATAAAGTTTCATTTGAAATTAAAAAAATACATGTATTCTTATTAATTACTCAATTAAAAGGAACATGCATCCAATGTTTTGTAGTATATCATTATTTTAATGCTATTTATGATTAGTTGTTTCCAACCCACTGAATAATTGACTTTTAATATTCTTCACCAAGTTATTGTTGGTAGAATTGAAGTATTATTGAGATTAAATACGATGCATTAAATATATGCTTATATATATATATATATATATATGTTATTTTTGTGAATAATTCTTTATACTTATATGCAATTAAGCTAATAAATGGTCTTTTGAATTACCACATCCAACTTCAACTGTGAAGTGTTTGTAAGAATATTACTTGTACAAAAAGTTGGAGTTAGATACCTGATAGTATTGATTTAAATAAAATGTAGCGATATACTTTATGATTTGTATTAACTTTTACGAGACAAATAAACCGATTTATTTTTCTTCGTGCAACGCATGGGTAATATACTAGTATTTAAAGAAATTTGATCATTAAATGATAATATAACACTTCAAGCCCTAAAAATATGGAAATAATCACCGTTTAGTGTACCGAGATTGCTCTTAATTCCATGAACTCAAATAATTAATATTGTTGTAAATATTGTAAACCCAAACTTAATTTTCTAATCATATTAGTTATTCACTTCTAACTCTTTACCTAAATTCAATGTTATTAAATCCGGCCCGGTTATTGACCCGATCGAGGTACTGAGTCACTGGGTCATTGGTTCAACCAGTGGGTCACTGGTTCAACGCATGACCCAGTAAGTATATGTAAACCTACAATTTATATTAAAAAAACTATAAATATACTTGTAAAAAAAATACCAATTTCAAATATTTTAATATGAAAATAATAAATTACACATCATTGTCCAACAAAAGATCAATCAAACATATAATATTTGTGATACTAGTGTTTCTGGGTCAGTAAACGACATCTCTAACTAATTTATCTTAAAATGGTTAAATATATTTAATTTCTTTAATTTTATACTATAATGGGTTAATTGTTTGGATCAATTGTGTATGGTGGTATCTTGAAGGGATGTGTGTGAGGAAACTATAGCTCTAAAATCTTGCAATAAAAATATTCTCTAATGATGAGAGAGGTGATGAGGTAAAAATCGTTAGTCAATGTACCCACTACTGCAGTGAGGCATTGCCTTACCGTCGTGCGTGTACAACAATGAGGTGTGCAGGGAAAAGTGGAATCATTGTCGTGAGGACCATGTGCTCACCTAAACTGTGTTGAATCATTTGGTTTCCTTTAGGCCTTTAGATGACTACTAGTCTAGCAAATCGGGCTATGTGGGCCAATCAGAACAATCATAATGTTCAATTCTAGACAATTGATATTTTTTATACCAATTAATTTAAAAGTTTTAAATGTAATTAAAATATATTTTTAATATTGGTAATGACAGTGGTTTACAAATGACATCATTTTCTAAATAACTTATTCATTATTGTAATAGCCCAAATTTTGAGTTATGACTGGCACACTGATTATCATCAAATAGCCTGACAAGCCTAACTATTGCAGTGATATATTTAACAATAATAACTCAAATCACAATGCATGTAAGGTTTATCAAATTTACAACATAACTTGCTTGTAGAAATAATATAGAACCTCTATAACATAATAACAATTTTAAGGTTCTTTATGATGTACCTTAGATGATCCGGGTACAAGTATCTCATTTTCAAAGTTGATATTGATTTTTTGTCATGGACAAATTGAAACATGTACTTGTCTTTAAGCCCTCATTTATCTTTAATTTGTGTTTTTGTTTTCGGAAGAGAGGTGACAAAGCTAAAAAAAGTTAAGATGCGCGGTGCATTGTGGGATTCAATTCGTGCCTTTTGTTTTTCATATCTATTCATTAAGCTACTTAAGAAGTTCATTTTCTCTTTGGCACTTTTAATGTCAATAACAGTGTTTGGGGTTAGCAATGAAGTTTCTAGTACAAGGTGGATAGCAAAGTGTTAGTGATGCTATGCGAATTATTAAGAAAGTCTGAATATACTGAGAAATGTTGTTAAAAAGATTTTAATTTTATTCTAAGAGAAGCGTTATTCTTATAATGTAAAAGTTTTATAACCTCTTACAGCCTATTTTTTAACCGTTGATTTCCGTCAATCTAACGGTAATGATTTATCGGGTCACATTTATTATTAATTATTAATTTTCAATAAATTATAACCGTTGGATTAACGAAAATTAATGGTAAAAAAATAAGTTGTGAGAATAAAGCTCCTATTATTCTAAAATTTTATCAAGGACTTTAATTTTGTTTTTATAATTATTTCGGAATCTTAATTTAAAAAATGTTTTAACTATTAATTAACTGGGAAAAGAATTAATTAAATATTGAATTAGTTAAAATGTTTTAAAAAATGTTTCTAAAAGGATCAAAAACACTATACAAGGATGGTGGAGACAGAGGGAGCCGTGAGGATCTCATCAATGAACTAATCAATAAAATGAATTAACTTATGTACTCTAGTATCAAAATTTTGATGTTGTCTGTTATGTACCTTAGAAGATCTGGGTGCAAGAATCTCATTTTCAAAGATACCGATTTTGTTATGGACAAACCGAAACATGTACTTGTCTTTAAGCCCTCATTTATCTTTAATTTTTGTTTTTGTTTTTTTGGTTTTATGGAAGAGAGGAGTCAAGGCCCTCATTTATCTTGTGGGGGTGCATTGTGGAATTCGAGTTGTGCCTCATGTCTTTCGTATCTATTGATTAAGCTACTTTAAGAAGCTTATTTTCCGTTTTGCATTTTTAATGTCAAGAGAACGGTGTTTGCAGCAATGTTATTAAAATCGGTCCGGTCATTGACCCGGTCGAGGTACTGGGTCACTGGTTCAACCGCATGACCCGGTAATTATATGCAATTTTATAATTTATATTAAAAAATTATAAACATACTCAAATATCTAAAAAAATGATAAAAATTTCGAATGTTTTAATATAAAAAATAATAAATTACATATTATTATCCAATAAAAGATCAAACAAAAATATAATGATTGTCATACGGGACTTTAGGTTCAGAAAATGACATCGCTAACTATAAATCAAATCAAAATTCTCTGCATAGTGCACGATTGAGATAATATTAGTGTTGTAGGTATATAACTTATGTAAGTCAATAAGCAAAAAAAATTCAAATATGTTCATTATGATTTATTTTTTTTGAAAAAAAAAACAATTTTTTTTTTGGGACGGGCCGGGTCACCGGTTAACCGACCGGGTCACCGATTTTCATGAAAACCGACCGGGTCGCACCGGTTCTAATGCATGGCCGGTCTGTTGCTTCAACCGGATCGGTTCTATGACTGGTTTACCAAATCCCGGGTCGACCCGGCCGGGTCGGTCCGAGTTTCTTAACAGTGGTTTGGAGTCAGCAATGATGTTTTTCAAGGTGGACAGCAAAGTGTTAGTGATGATATGCCAATTATTAAGAAAGTCTGAATATATTTAGATGTGTTGTTAAAAGGATTTTTGTTTTATTTTTAAATCTAATTAAGCACTTTAACTTTGTTCTTATAATTAATTAGGAATCTTAATTTAAAAAAATGTTTAAACTATTAATTAATTGGGATAAAAATTAGTTAAATATTATCTTTTCAATAATTTTTATTGATTACTATATTTGAATAGAGTTGAGTGTTTTAATTGGTTATAACAAAAGTTTATTCCCTAAATTTAATGATGAAATTATAAAGAAAATTTGCGGTAGATAACTAAATAATTCCATCAAAGAATAAAATTAGGGGTGGTGAGTTGATAACAATGTTGAGGTGTGGTTATTCACTGGTTAATGATTTTGTTTTAAATTAATTGGTAAAAAATAATTGAATGCTACAATTTTGTTCTTGAGCTTTAATAAATTTTAAGAAAAACTATGTAACAAAAAAAAAGTTTAAGAACAAATTATCGATGAGATTAAACAATTAGATAACACTTGTAACATTTTTTTTATTTTTGGTAGATTACACTTTAACATTTTAAAAAATGTAAATAAATAATAGGCTACATCATATATATATATATATATATATATATATATATATATATATATATATATATATATATATATATATGATGTAGCCTATTATTTATTTACATTTTTTAAAATGTTAAAGTGTAATATATATATATATATATATATATATATATAATATATATAATAAATTTATAAATAAATTTGTATTGTACAACAGCTTTTATTACATAAGTTATTGTTGTATAACAGCTACTCTGTAGGATAAAAATTTGGGTTATTTCGTATCTCAGGCAACCACGTTGTAAGTTTTTTGTTGGAGGTAAAAGATAGTAATTCAACTTTTTGTTGTACTATATAGAAAATTAGATTATCGTTTACTTGTGCTTCTAGATTACACAATAACCAACATACAATCTTTACAAAGGCAATACATACAAAAGTTATATTATTTGCACAATAATTATCGTACAAATTTTAGGCTTTTCAAAATTGAGATATAAATTAAAGGTCTAAACTTTAGGATCCAATGATTAAATCTTACTGCAGAAAGAAAAATAGAATCATTTGTAGTGAATTTAGAAATGGCTTTCAAATGATCAAAGTGTGAGACATGTGATGAGGGGGGGTGGGTAGCAGGTAATAGGTGCGGTATTCGATTCCTAAGTGTGAGACATGTGATTCTTTAGCATTACCTGTGAAATTCTTTTGGTCATGGCACTGGCACTGTCAAATAATTAATGATTTACTAATTCTTGTACTGAATCTGATATGTCTTTGTTACTTTGTAGCTTATATGTATAACAGTATTAATTTCTGAAATCTTTGTTATTGACTCAGTAACAGTTTTTTTCTTTTTTTTTCTTTCTTTATGTATGAACAGACTTTGCTGCCAGCATAGGTTAACTTTATCATATAGTTCATCATTTTTTGCCTGCGTTGTTGTTGCAGAATCCAAGCTATATGTATTCAGTGGATGACAATGCTAAGTGAGGGAGTGTATGGTGTTTTGGAATTGAGTTGTTATTTTTTAAGGTTTAAATGAAGCAAACCAGTGTTTCTGATTGGTTTCTATCTATAATCACAAGTCTTGTCTCTTTGAATATTAATCTTTCCGACTAGTTTGATATTGAAAATTATAAATTTTTAATCTTTCCAAAAAAGGAGAGAGGGAGAGAAAGGATACTCACATCAATCAAAACATGTTTACAAGCACCATGGTCTGTATATATACGCTAAAAGACACCTTTTCTTTGACAAAATGTTCGATCATGCACCCACCAAGTACAAAAGTCGATAGATCTAGACAACTATACCATGATCTCAACCTCAGCTTTAACAAGAAAGAATAAACAAATGAAGATATCATAGCTAACATAAATTACAAGAAAAAATAGGTAAAGTGTGTTGTGATAACCCTTAAAGCATGCCAACCCCAAACTTGACTGCTTCTTTAAAAGACACTATACAATGTGCCTATGTTTCAAGAAGCACTACTGGGGCTTAACTTCCATGCTAGATAATTCCCTTTTGTTTGATCAAGGTAGAAACATAACCATAAATTTAAGCCCAATGAAATTGTCAAGGATCATTGCATCCTTGGCCGTTCACAGTTATCTCTGTGGCCCCAAAGATCACTAATATGAGGTGTACGGATTCAGTGTATGTAGTAGATGAGGCAGGAGAGTAAGCAATGAGCTTTACCTAAACAGTTTTATTATTGAATTTGAAAACAGGCTTAACAACCTGTGAAATTGGGTGTCCTAATCATCATTGCCAAAGTGTGTAGGAAGGGGAGTGGGATGTAGTTACAGTAGGTGTGTGATGATGAGAATGGGATACACCATGTACAGTAGGAGGAATGGAAAAGTAAGATGCTGAGATAGCAGAAAAACAACTAGGAATGAGGGCACAAGTGTGTTGGTTGCTTGGCAGAAGTTACTTGCACCATAAGTTTGATAGTAATTTCTCACTTATGCTTTTATGCTTATTACTTATTGCCTAATTCCTGTTTTAGTTTAGGAATCAGATTTAACTCCTTCTTTTTGAGGTGCTTATTCAGGACTTGGTTTATCTCTGTAGTAATTAAAGTTAATTTCAATTGTAATATTTTTGACCATGTGGATTTCCCTTCAAAGAATATGCTACCCACATGCAGGGGGAAAGGAGCATCAGATAGAGCATCAGTGTCGGCTTTCTCATGCAGAGCAAATAGATTCTATTTCTTGGGATATCAGATTGTTGGTCATCTGACATTGATTGTCAAGTCACATGCCATTCTGATTCTGTGTGATATATTTAGTTAGTTCTAAAATCCAAATGCTGATCATGAACAAAATATGTAATATCTACTTAAGGGTCTTATTGCATTAATTACTTCTAAAATCCACTTGAGCTCAATTCAGATGATAAGGAAGGGCTTTAGTGAAGTAACGTAGAAAAAGGAAAAAACTGAGCTAGGTTTTGACTAGTTTAATGTTTTAAATAGTCATTCATTAATAAGACTTTCAATTTTCTGGATACAAAATGCCATCCAAGTAAGTATTCAACTAGTTAGATACAAAATGCCATCCAAGTAAGTATTCAATACACTTTCCTTTCATTCTATTTACAGACAGCAAACTTCAAGATCTAGCACTATATCTCATGTCTAAAAAACATGCACAAACACAGAATGGTCTCTCAGACACAATCATTCAAGCTCTATATCTTCAATTCTTGATACAATCACAGAAGTGCACCATATACATAAAAGGTTCCTAATCCAAGACTACAAACAACTAGTCTCCATTTATTCATGCTTTTCCTTTTTTTGGTGAATTCTGAAGGTGGAGGGTTAAGATTGCAATTTACAATTAGCCAACCTCATCCACAGCTACAACTAAAGGCCCATGTTCATGTCATCCATCCTAAGGCATTCTCTACATGGTAGGAGGTTCCTGCAGTTGCGGTTGCGGCTTCAGAAATAGTTGGTTGCTCAAGCAAAGACAGTCTACAAGTAGGACAAGAGGAATGTGAAAGCAGCCAAGTATCTATGCACCTTACAATGGAATCCATGGTTACATTTTGGTAGCACTCTAACTTTCTCACCATCCATAGAATCCCCAAGGCAAATTGGACAATCTGTGGCTACATTACTAGTAGTACATGAACCATAAACAGCTATAGGTGTCTCAAAAACATAAAATTAGCTAAGTCTTAGGCAAGAGGCAGAGCTATCCCTACTCTTACCCCAAACTTAATGGCACCTATTTCTACTCTTCATAATTAAATTTTCAAGAAAGAATGTGTGGGGCCTACCCGACCCATGTTGTTAGTATCTCACTGACTGTTACTACTCTCACTGAGAGTTACTTCTTGATGTACACATGTAGTTTACTGTCTCTCTGACACATCCCAACAGATAACATTGTATTTCTATTCTTCTCACACTTTAATGATAGTTGCACCTTCCTGCAGTTGTTTTCCAACACAAGAAAATCATATTCCTTTGCTAACCTTCAATTAAGCTATTATTAGGATGAGTGTTTTTAATTGGTTTTAATTTGATGCATCTAGTATTATGTATTCATATCATTTAACAAGTTTTACAAAATATATATTATCAAACTCATTAAACAATCGATAACATATGACTGAATGATAATATATATTTTTTACACTGATCAAAATTATTATTATTTTTAAATTTTGTCCAAGAAAAATGCTAAAATCTTTTGAAACAATAACTTAACAATCTTCCAAATTAATAAAAATATTAAAAACATTTATTATCTGTCTCTTTGCAATTTATGTTATGCGTATCTTTTTTAATTCTGATGTTAAAATATTGGAATCCATAAACATATTTAAAATTTAGTCAACACTAGTGTAAATAGGTAAGTCGGTCTACCAGAACCTATAGCCCGGACTATCATAGGAAATAATTTTATCTTTCATAACTTCTAGTAGAGATGAGTTTTAAAGAGATTAATTGATAATCACATGTTTATTGACATTCTCATTTCATACGGAATCAATGTTTGATTTATTACAATTAAAATTACTTAAGGTTACACAGGTGTTATGAAATAGGTCAATCATTTTATTTTAAAAAAATAAGCGAGGTGATTCCTATAATTTAGTTCCCACCATGCTAAGATAATAGATCAGGTTCAAAATATTTTATATAGGCATACTTAATTTTTTTTGTATTTGTAAAAAAAAAAAGGAATCAAAATTTAAAATATTGTCATGAACAACCCCTTAGAAAAATTTATTAACACCAATAGCCCAATATAGTATATTGATAATTATTTATTTTAAAATACTAGGATGATTTTTAATGGTGAGCATTGCTAAGTAGAGTTGTCAAAATGAATTAGTCCACCTTATTAAGCCCGAGCTCATGTGAGTTAGGGTGAAAAAGCCCGTGGGGCTAAAAACCCCATAATAATAAAGATCCCCACATCCTAAAGCTCCAAAGATTTATGGGTTAGGGACATCATTCAAAGTTATAAATTTAAAAAAAGTTCAATTTATTTTAGGGTTAATTTTTTCTGTAAGAATGCAGATAAATTATATGTATTCCAAGGTTATAATAGTCTTTATCATTATAATTTTTAAACTTTCAACAAAAAGAAAAAATGACGTCGTTTTGAGAGTGAATATAGATAGCTTATCTACATTAATTGTAGAAACATTAAAGCCTTCTTTTAATCGATTCAATGCTTTCAAAATTATTTTAATAAATAAATATTTAATATTTTCTTAAAATAGTCAATACAAAATATTAAATTTTCATAATTTGCCTTAAATAAGGGTGTGGATACCTTTCCTTGTAGGAGGCCTTTTGGGGTAACCCGAAACGTAAAACCGTGAGCTCGACGGTGCTTGTGCGCGGGGCAAAGCGGACAATATCCTGCTACAGGGTTTGGGGCTGTTACAGAAGTGAGGAATGCATGATCCTAGAAGGTAAATGGTAAGGATGCATGTGCTAGAAGTGTTATACCCACCTCTACAATATGCCTATGCTTACATTCTATAGTGCCATTTTGGTGATGAGTGTAAGGGAAAATTAGGCGGTGAACAATACCAAAGTCAGCTAGGGCCTTGGAAAATGGCCTAAACTCCCTACCTTAATCAGTTTGGATAGCCTTTATTTTCTTGGTAAGATAAAGCCAAGTGTATGGTGTGCGAGCATCAACGAACATAACCTAGTAGGAGTAGCCACCAGAAGAAACCATGGGTGCATGGCCCCAAAGATGACTAAAGATTCTGTGTACTGATTCAGTGTATGTAGATGAGGCAGAAGAAAGTAAGCAATGAGCTTTACCTAAACAGCGTGCAGAACAAAATCTGCAAGAGTTTTATTATTGAATGCTGCCTGAATGGTAGAATACTGAGTTCGAAAACAGGCTTAACAACCTTAGAAAGGGGAGAGGGATGCAGTTACAGTTAGGGGTGTGCAAAATAACCAAAAAATTGGGTAAATTTGGCATTGTATGCACAGAAGACATGGTGCATCAAATTGATAATGTTGGTCCGCACTTTAAGGAAGTTGTCAAATTTATGTGGCCCTTTGAACTCAACAAGCCAGCTGATGGATTAAAAGGATCAAAAACACTATACAAGGATGGTGGAGACACAGGGAGCCGTGAGGATCTCATCAATGAACTAATCAATAGAATGAATTAACTTATGCACTGTAGTATCAAAATTTTGATGTTGTCTGTTATGTACCTTAGATGATCTGGGTGCAAGAATCTCATTTTCAAAGATACCGATTTTTGTTATGGACAAACCGAAACATGTACTTGTCTTTAAGCCCTCATTTATCTTTAATTTTTGTTTTTGTTTTTTGGTTTTTTGTTCTTCGAGTTGTGCCTCATGTCTTTCGTGTCTATTGATTAAGCTACTTTAAGAAGATTATTTTCCGTTTTGCATTTTTAATGTCAAGAACGGTGTTTGGAGTTAGCAATGATGTTTTTCAAGGTGGACAGCAAAGTGTTAGTGATGATATGCCAATTATTAAGAAAGTCTGAGTATATTTAGATGTGTTGTTAAAAGGATTTTTATTTTATTTTTAAATCTAATTAAGCACTTTAACTTTGTTCTTATAATTAATTAGGAATCTTAATTTAAAAAAATGTTTAAACTATTAATTAATTGGGATAAAAATTAGTTAAATGTTATCTTTTCAATAATTTTTATTGATAACTATATTTGAATATAGTTGAGTGTTTTAATTGGTTATAACAAAAGTTTATCCCCTAAATTTAATGCTGAAATTATGAAGAAAATTTGGGGTAGATAACTAAATAATTTCATCAAAGAATAATATTAGGGGTGGTGAGTTGATAACAATGCTGACAGGTGAAGTGTGGTTATTCACTGGATAGCTTTCAAATACATGTGTTAACTGGTTAATGATTTTGTTTTAAATTAATTGGTAAAAGATAAATTGAATACTACAATTTCGTTCTTGAGCTTTAATAAAGTTTAAGAACAACTATGCAACAACAACAAAAATTTAAGAACAACTTATCGATGAGATTAAACAATTAGATAACAGTTGTTTATATAATTGTTTTTGTACATTAAAAATGAAATCAATTTAAACTTGCAAAATGACACATGTTTTGATTTTTAAGTATATATTTCTTTTGTATAAATAATTTGATATTTGCTTTAGTTTTTGTGTGTGAGTTTTATTTTTAACTTCTCTTCTTTTTATATATAAAAATTTAGTCAAACATAATTTTATAAACAAAAAATTTATAACGAAAAAACTAAAAGATACAGTTTTCTGGTTACATATTAAAGATACAGAGCACAAGATTACAAAAAAATAAAAAAGATTACATTTGTAACTATTGAAGTGAAGTAGAGAATTTTTTTTTTTTTTTGGAAATACTGAGATTTTAAAAGATTAGATATAATTTTATAATTAATAAATATCTAATTGAAAACTTAATTAAAGTATAAAAAATTTAGAAACAAAAAATTTATAACGAAAAAACTAAAAGATACAGTTTCCTGGTTACATATTAAAGATACAGAGCACAAGATTACAAAAAAAAAAAAAAAAAAGATTACATTTGTAACTATTGAAGTGATGTAGAGATTTTAAAAGATTAGATATAATTTTATAATTAATAAATACTTTTAAAAGATTAGATTTAAAAAGATTTAAAAGATTACATTTATAACGGTTTAATTCTCTCCATTGTTTCCTCGTTATATAAACATACAGAGCACCGTTCACCCTTAGCAGACCAAATCCTGTTTCCTGGTTAACACCCTCCACCAATCCTGTTTTCTTTTTTCTTGTGTTTTCCACTCAAACTCTCTTCAATGGCTGAATCCCAAAAGTCACTTGTGATTAAGCTTGGTGCAAAGCGTTCAAGAACGGTTCAAGAAGACTGCCCACAGACGGAGATCATCGCTGATCATCGTTCCAAGAAAATGAGAAAAGATGCTTTTGAAATTTCTCCGCCACTGAGAATGAACAGAACGACGGCTGAACATGAACACCGACCAACAAAGTGCAGAGTGCAAAGTGCAAGAGAAGGAAGGTGCTTCGGACCGGAAAACTCCAAAAGAATGTCAAGAGCAGCTTCCCAAATTTGTGAGTTGAAGAAGGAAGGTGCAGAGTGCAAGAAAGAGAAGAAACAAAGCATAGACAGATACAAAAAAATGCAATGTTGGGTGATCATGAAAAGGTTGAAGGAAGGAAGAGATGCTTGGGCTTTCAAAGAAGCTCTTGATGTTAAGGTCTTGGAGTTTCTTGATAACCCTGACTCTGTATCAAAGCCAATAGGTTTGAAGGATATTGAGGTCAAATTGAACCACTATCTGTATTCCAAACCTAAGGAATTTGCAGATGATATGAGGCTTGCATTTTCTTATGCATTGCTATACCCTTGGAGGAGTGAGATTCACATGATTGCAAGGAGGGTTAGTGAGAAATTTGAGACCGATTGGAAATCTTTAAAGAAAAAGTGGATTCTTGAGGAAAGAAAAAGAAAGAAAAGTATGTGCAAATCTTGATAGAGAAGCTCAAGGTTGCTGGATTCTGTTTAGAGTGTAGTGTTTGTACAAACTTGATTCTTGAATTACTAGGTTATTGATTTTGTTTCCTTTTGAGTTTTATTAAAACGTAGATCCTGTTTTTTCTGTTTTTTCGTTAATAAGCAATCCTGTTTTGTAACGTTTGGCTGAAGCTTGTTAAGTTTAGTTTTATGTGTCTGTTATTTGATCCTATAAACTATTGGTGTTTCATTTGTACTTTATTTATCAGTAAAGTACATCTTATGTTCAGTTTTTAGGTTGTTCGAGTCAATTTTACTGGAGCATATTGGTTATGATCATCAATGTATCATAAATTTCATATCTTCCAGTTCAATAAAATCTTGAATTTCTGAATCCTGTGATTTTGGATGCAGAAATTCCTTCCAAAATAGCCAAATTAAACCATGGCATATAAAGTAGTGGTTTATATCAGATTTTCTGCAGACTTTATCATATTGTGAATGCAATAGTTCATCATTACGTGCCTGCGTTGTTGCAGAATCCAAGCTATATGTATTCAGTGGTTGGCAATGCTAAGTACGGTTAAGCAATTTATTTGATGTCCTTCAGTGGTGGCTGGCATAATTAAGCAATTACAAAAAATCTATTCAAATAACAAAGAAAGATTATATATATATATATATATATATATATATATATATATATATATATATATATCATTACATAAGTATGAATACAGTGCCTCATCTATTTTCTCTCCTCATCTCCTAAACAGAAAGGCACACCATAATTAAAAAAACTTTTCATGGTATGATTAAATCATAGCATTCTTTCATCTAATGTTCACTGTAACACCTTAGTGGCCTTCACATGAGTCTGCATAGCTTTTCTTTAGGAATCCCAATCTCCTTGGGTAGCTTCTCTAGCTCACCGTGTGCATCAATTACATAGACAAATCAAATGTATCTACAAGAAGCATTACTATTCATTGCCTTGAATACACACGCATGAGCTTCAGCCAATTTTGTTACATCAACTATTGCTAGCAAACCATGAGAATACATTTCTTGGGCTCCTGCATTAGCACAGGGCAAATTTTTATTGAGGTAGCCTAATAGCTGAATGCGCAAAACTTCACCTTAGAAAAAACAAAAAACAAAATGGACAGATGATATATTACAGACAACAACATAGAGGCAGTGAGCTCATGTAAATATGCACATTGAACCATGTGAATATTAACTTCCTCCAATCGCAGAAAAAAGAATTATTACTAATTTACTGTGATGACTAATGCCAGGGCAACCCAAAGTATATCTTAATGAGCCTCATTGACAAAAATATCTACATACAAAAGAGTTGCAGCATGCAACTTAACACATCACTCATTTACAAGAAGAAAACAGGATATAAAATAAGGAAAAGGGCTTTTAATCTCTCCATAACTTAATATCAACAAAGAGAGTGAGACATATCTTCTCTCTTCACTTAATCATCTCACAATTACATTGCTTTTATCACCGGAAAAAAATAACTATTATCAGGTGGAGAACCTTAGTTTACTATTATCTTTTCCCTTGCCAAATCAAATACCAGTTTTAATAATTCTATTTGATGCATGATTGCATAAACAGTTAGTTGGCTGAAGCACATAAATACCATCAGAAACGTTACTTTAAAAGACTTGCATAAATATGTGCTGAATAAGAAGCACAAAGAAGCTTCTGTGAATACTTGAACAAACGTTAGCCTCTGCCAACTTCAAAGGTAAGATGGTAGTATCTCTAATGCCACAAAACATCAAATCGAACTAAAGGGAATGCATGCTAGGAAAGTCACAACTGAGTACTAGAAGACCAGAAATTTTCTAGTACTCAAACATCGTCAAAAAATGGAATGATGAATATGACTTAAACATCATGCTGTGAACCATACAACTTTTAAATCTGCTAACAAACATGTATAAGTATAACTTAGATACCAACCCTTAGTTAATGTTAAGCCAATTTATATGCGATATGTGAGGACAATAACTTTAATTAACTTAGGTAATTTATTAATTATGACTTTTGGAACTTAGCATTGATATTAATCTTTCTGACTAGTTTGATATTGAAAATTATAAATTTTTAATCTTTCCAAAAAAGGAGAGAGTGAGAGAAAGGATACTCACATCAATCAAAACATGTTTACAAGCACTATGGTCTGTATATATACGCTAAAAGACACCTTTTCTTTGACAAAATGTTCGATCATGCACCCACCAAGTACAAAAGTTGATAGATCTAGACAGTTTATACCATGATCCCAACCTCAGCTTTTACAAGAAAGAATAAACAAATGAAGATATCATAGCTAACAGAAATTACAAGAAAAAATAGGTAAAGTGTGTTGTGATAACCCTTAAAGCATGCCAACCCCAAACTTGTCTGCTGCTTTAAAAGACACTATACAATGTGCCTATGTTTCAAGAAGCACTACTGGGGCTTAACTTCCATGCTTGATAATTCCCTTTTGTTTGATCAAGGTAGAAACATAACCATAAATTTAAGCCCAATGAAATTGTCAAGGATCATTGCATCCTTGGAACAAGTGCAGTCATGACTCGTATGTCAAGCTAATCTGAGAATTTAAAATATTTTTCTACATCAAGATATGTTCTTAATAATGGTAATTATAGTTTGTTGAGTGTAACAGTCAATAGTCTTGTCTGGTCAGTTGCAAACAGCTACATGCCTAGTGAATTTACAGTCCAGCATTTAACAAGCATAGAAGCAATAGTTTCTCATTTCTCACTGGGACTTCTTGCAACCATTCCAGCCATCATCTGAGTTGAAAGTTTAAAAAATACCAACATTGGTTAAATGGAAAAACCCCTATACACAAGGCTCGCTGACTTGCGAGGGTAAGGGTGAAGGTCGATCGTACACAACCTTTACCCCTACATAT